>NC_142940.1:39788199-39790699 GCF_046866305.1 Octopus bimaculoides
GGTGGTGGCAGTAGTACTAAAACTGTTGTTGTTGTTGTTGTTGTTGGTGGTGGTGGTGGTGGTGGTGGTGGTGGTGATGGTGGTGGTGGTGGTGATGGCAGTGGTAGTACTGAAGCTGGTGATGTTGTTGTCACTGTTGTTATTGCTGTTGTTGTTGTTGTTGATAGTGATGGTGATGGTGACAGTGGTGCCATTGCTAATGATGGCATGAACTCAGGCATCCTGTTGTAAAAAAAAAAAAAAAAAAACTATCACATTTGAAAGTTCACACAAACACAACAGAATCAGCACTGTCATCTTTAGCATCAACAACATCATCACCATCATCATCATCATCAGCAGCATAAGTGGAAAAGGAAGAAGAAATGGTAGTAGTAGTAGTAGTAGTAGTAGTAGTAGTAGTGGTGGTGGTGGTGGTGGTGGTGGTGGTGGCGGCGGCGTTGGTGGTGGTGGTGGCGGCGGCGTTGGTGGTGGTGGTGGTGGCGGCATTGGTAGTGGTGGTGGTGGCGGCGGCGTTGGTAGTGGTGGTGGGTTCGGTGGCGGTGGCGGCGGTGACAGTGGTGGTGGTGGTAGTGGTGGTGGTGGTAGTGGTGGTGGTGGTAGTGTTGGCGATGGTGGTGTAGTAGGAGTAGTAGTAGCAGTAGTACTAGTAGGTAGTAGTAGTAGTAGTAGTGGTAGTAGTAGTGGTAGTAGTAGTAGTAGTGGTAGTAGTAGTGGTAGTGGTAGTAGTAGTAATAGTAGTAGTAGCAGCCGCAGCAGCAGCAGCCGCAGCAGCAGCTTCAACAACTGCAAGAAAAACAATATTTAAATGGCAATGACATGATGAGTAATAAATATAACAACAACAACAGCAACAACAACAAGAATAGTAACAGCAGCTACAATCACAGCAGTACAGAAGCTACAGTGTTGTCATCAATCTTGCTAGAAATAGCAGCCATATCAAATTAACACCCTTATAAAAGGTAAAGTGGAGAGTGTAGTCTTATAATGTTAGCCTCATATGACGTCCTTGTGGCAAATAAAAAAAAAATCCTTAAGTTTATTTTAGCACAGCCATGCTGGAGCACCACCTTTAGTCGAACAAATCACACCCCCTGCATCCCGTCCAGGATTTATTCTGTCAGTCTCTTTTGCTGAACTGCTAAGTTACGAGGATGTAGACACACTAATATCAGTTGTCAAACAACGGAAGGGGGACAAACACAGACATACATACACATAAATATATACATACATGCATATACACACACACGCGCATACACACACACATATATGATGGGCTTCTTTCAGTTTCCGTCTACCAAATCCACTCACAAGGCTTTGGTCGGCTCGTGGCTACAGTAGAAGACACTTGCCCAGGGTGCCACACAGTGGGACTGAACTCAGAACTATTGTAGGAAGGTGTGAGAGGCCAGATCTGGTTGGTTTGAACATTAAGCACATAGACATTTTGGCCAGATATGGTCCATAGACTGGACAACAACAGTTGGACCTTTGGTGCTCAGGGTAATCCTGGTTCTGCTGGGGTTCCTCGATTGGCCCTAGTTGGAGATTCTCCTGTATCAGGAGGACTGCATCATTAATATGATCTCATACTTTGCATACTGTTCTTTTCTTTTATTCTTTTATTTGTCTCTGTCATTTTGACTGTGACCATGCTGGAGCACTGCCATTTTTTAATTTTTTTATTTAATACATATTTTACCTGTGAATTTGCGTGTGTAAACTGGGTATGCATAGAATGAGTTTCTCTGCCCTAGGTGTACGGAAAACACTTGGCGAGAAATGGAAGACAATATGAAGAAAGAAGAAAAGAACAACATAATAATAATAGGAGAGTATTGTAGTTCGCTTGAAGCATTGTGTATTGTTTGTAAAGAATAAAAAGTTTTGAATGGTGCAAGAATGCACTATAATACAAAAAATGGACTATATACCTGTTGTAATTTAGTTATCCATAGTCCAATGATATTTCAGAATACAATTTCTTCATCAGATATTCTTAGATGGAGTCGCTGCTATAATCTGTTTTCCAATGGCTTTTGGAAAACCAATTATAGCAGCGACTCCATCTAAGAATATCTGAAGAAGGAATTGTATTCCGAAATTTCATCGGATTATAGATAACTAAATTACAACAGGTATATAGTCCATTTTTTGTATTATAGTGCATTGTTGTACCATTCAAAACTATTAATTCTTTAATAATAATAATATTAATAATATTAATTCACCTCTGGAAACATTGGTGTTTCATTCAACACCCTTAAACAACCTTTAATCAGGGACCTTTTGAGTGGGATGGGCTATTGACCTGAAGAAGATTTTAACTGGGCCCTCGCCTGCAAGGTCATGCATTTGATATGAGATCACCATGTCGTGCACATATGGTTGTGATGCATGTACCTGGTATACCCTTATCAGATGGGTTGTCATGATGAGTATACTGGGCTTTGTATATTTTACCCCAGGGTCACTTTGATGGCATGCACTACTC
>NC_142940.1:39795699-39798199 GCF_046866305.1 Octopus bimaculoides
GTCCTTTTTAATAAATGTTATTTCGGATAAAGAAATATAATGATGCAATAATACTCAAAATATTGTCTTCATTAATCACTTGACACTGACAGATGTTGAAGTTTCATTTTTTCTCTCATATTTAGGTTCAATGTGTCTTTATAATGGAAGTGCTACTGAAAAAGATGATGTTGATACCATCACTAATAATGTAATAATAACAATAATGAAGATAATAATAATAATAATAATAATAATCATCATCATAATAATAATAATAATAATAATAATAATAATAATAATAATAATAATAACAATAATCCTTTCTACTAAAGGCACAAGGCCTTGAAATTTTGCCGGAGGGAGCTAATCGATTACGTCAACCCCAGTACTCATCTGGTTCTGAATTTATTGACCCCTTGTGAGTGGATTTGGAAGACGGAAACTGAAAGAAGCCTGTCGTATATATGTATATATATATATATATATATGTATGTGTGTGTATATGTATGTGTGTGTATATGTATGTGTATATGTATGTGTGTGTATATGTGTGTGTATATGTGTGTATATATATATGTATGTGTGTGTATATGTATGTGTGTGTCTGTGTTTGTCCCCCCAACATCGCTTGACAACCGATGGTGGTGTGTTTATGTCCCTGTAACTTAGCGGTTTGGCAAAAGAGACCAATACAATAAGTACTAGGCTTGCAAAGAATAAGTCCTGGGGTCGATTTGCTCGACTAAAGGCGGTGCTCCAGCATGGCCTCAGTCAAATGACTGAAACAAGTAAAAGAGTAAAAGAGTAAAATATATATACATATATGTATACATATATATATATATAACCTTCTTTGTTTGTTTATTTCACTGTTTCGTTCGCCTGTCTTGTTTTCTGTCCGCCACTACATTCCGCCATGGAACAAATTTAATTTGTGTCCGTGGGAAGAGCTATTGCAACAATGCGTCCTGCCCTAACTCTTTGAAACTCCAGTGTTATAATGGTGGCTGCTGATGAAGGAAATGTTCTCTATGTGGCCTGTGTGTTTTCTGTACCTTGTTTATCATTTTGTCCATGTTTTTTTGCAACGTCCTGTACCCAGATATGCATCCATATATACATGTAGATGAAGGTATGTATATACATGTACATATATATGCATATACTCATATATTATTTGTATTATATATATATATATATCTATATATATATATATATATATATATATATATATATATATATATATATATATATACCGGAGTAAGCACATGAAATGTGCAACAAGGTGGGAAAAAGAGTACTCAAATACCAGAGGTAGAGTAATATGCTTTATTTAAAAGCAGCAGAAATATAACAAAAAAGCCGTTACTCTAGAGTAACGGTTTTTTTGTTATATTTATGGTGCTTTTAAATAAATAAAGTATATATATATATATATATATATATATATATATATATATATATATAAATATATATATATATATGCAATGTTAAATCTCTGAACGAGGTGTTAACAGTAACTGCACGATAAAGTGAAGTATATTTGCCATTTAAATGTGGCTGACCCTAAGGGTGGATGTTACTGTTGCTTTTAGCCCCAGGAGAACATCTCCTCCAGCTGGCTTATCGACACATATCTGTGTCCTGTCTATTTTTGCCAAGGGAAGTTATCACTCTCATCGCAGATCAAGATGGGAGTGATAACTTCCCTTGGCAAAAATAGACAGGACACAGATATATGTCGATAAGCCAGCTGGAGGAGATGTTCTCCTGGGGCTAAACGCAACAGTAACATCCACCCTTAGGGTCAGCCACATTTAAATGGCAAATATACTTCACTTTATATATATATATATATATATATATATATATATATATATATATATATTATATTTGTATGTGTGTATTCTGAATGAAATTGTTTGGAATATCTAAAAGAAGACGAGAGAGAGAGAGAGAGAGAGAGAGAGAGAGAGAGAGAGAGAGAGAGAGAGAAAGAGAGAGAGAGAAAGAGAGAGAGAGAGAGGAGTAGAGAGAATGATAGAGAGATTAAAATTACAGATTAATTAGAAAATTGGTGGAAAAGCGAAAATACAGACTAAATGTGTTATGTGTGGGTTCTCACAGAAAGTCAACAGATATTCTGAAGGAGATGAATATCCAGATCAAATTCCAAAGTTATGAAGAAATGCTGCTTTCTATTGAAAGAACGGTAAGAATAACTAATGAATGATAATTAAAAATTATAATCACCAAAATGAATTTATCCTTGCACCACCACCATCACCACCCCACAGACTTCACCCTTCTCCCCCACCATTTAAAACTAAATTTTAAACATGGATTATCTGTGCCAAATAAGGTATTACTTCTGATAAAGATGGCAAGATATATTTTGAGATTAGCTTATCATGTACAAACTGAAGTAATTAACTCTCTCCACCCTTCTTGTTGTCTCTCTCTCTCTCTCTCTCTGCTTCTCTCCCTCTTCACACTTTCTGCTCTCTCATCCCATTTC
>NC_142940.1:39800699-39840699 GCF_046866305.1 Octopus bimaculoides
ATAAAGGCAATCCTAAATACTCTCTTCTCTTATAAAATGATTTGCATGTTTACATCTTGAAACATTATTTTGATTAACAAAAGTGAAAGTAGAGCTGTAAGTTCAAATGTCACCACGATTGTATGAAATTCAAAAGGATCCATGAAATGAACAATTCTTTGTAAAACTATCATTTTTCTGAAGTCTTTGTGGTACTTCTTTGCTTCATGAAAATAATAAATAATTTTCAAGAAAAATAATTTTGGGAAAGCAAAATCTTTAATCCTTGGTTTGCTTTTAGTTGCTCGTATTCTTTTCCGCCAACATTTGATTTACTTTGGACTGCAAGAGAACTTATCTACCCTAGGTGCAAAAGTAACAGAGGTATGTGTAAACTGCTTTGCTTAGTAAGCTTGTGATGGGATTAAAAGAAGTGAGTCTACATGGTTGTTACTAACCTCTATTTTCTCTTCTTTTTGAGACTATTTTTTCTTTGCTTTTATTCAGATTATATTTTCATTCAGAATATCCAGTATATTATGGAATATTCACCTGTTGCCAGAAAAATTTCCAAAGAAAGAAGTGGAAACACTGCTATTGCATTGGCACACACACAACACCTTATGACTGCTCATTCTGAAAACAATAAGCAGCCATATTTATCACCTACTTCTAGATATCCTATTTAGTCTTTCCTGTATTGTATCACCATATATACATCATATTTCATATATGAATTTTTCATACAGTCTTTGTCTTGCATAGACAGACAAATATTTATGTTGTTGCTGTTTAACCCTGAGTCAGTCCAGTTTCAGACGATAGTTGATCAGAAATGCATCTACCATGAGAAATCTTGTTTTGCGTTTTGATTTTTGTTTTTAGTCAGCTATCACATGTCTTGCACTGCATTATCCAATACAGTTTTAGCTATGTTTAATTTGCAACATGAAAACATGATTTAAGTGAAATTTTTGGCTAATATTCCTAGCAAACCAAATGGCTCTGTAGAAGCTCCATTGATTTGTTTTTGTTTGTTTAATTTTTCCTTTTTTTTTTTCTGTAAATCTTTATTGTTACATTTGCTTCACTTTGAAGGTGAAATTTCACCTAAAGAACAATTGATTTCCGATGGTTTAATGGTCAGATTCATTAAAAGAAAAAAATAAAAAAGAAAAAATAAAAGAAAATAAAAGAAAAACAAAACATAAATTTCACTTTCAAAGTGTAACAAGAGTTAATGGTAGGAATTTACTGTTCTTTTAATAAAAATTTCCTGAACGACTGATATCCATCATTTCTTTATCAATTATGCTTTCATGAAAGTCACCTGGTCTCTAGCGGTCCAGATGTTCAACTCACAAACATAAAGTCTTAAGGTTGATTCCTAGACTGGATGACATGTTGTGTCCTTCAGCAAGTCACTTCATTACACATATAACAAGTCTATTCAACTGAAAACGAGTATCAGTCTACTACTGGTGCAGCCCTATCTCCCTTGATATTTTGCTGAGTTAAAGATGGAAGGGTAGAGTTTTCTTAAAGGGCTGTGTTAACAGAATTATAAGCTTCTAGAAAAAGCAATGCATGGAGGCCCCCTATGTTAACAATAACAACATAAATAGATTAACACTCGGTCCTTTGACTTGCAGGACTCCTGGTTAACTGACCAGTGTGTCCAAGTCTTAAAACAATTCTGTGTCTATGTCTACCTGAACACCTAAAACAAAATACTAAGGTTAATTTAATGTTTTCCCTTTTTTATACTGAGAGACACAAAGTGAGGAAAAGTTTCTGGTGATTTGTGAAGCAAAAATATTAAAAGGTTTGTAACATAGAAGTATAGACAAGGTCATCTTAAGGTAGATGGTATGGTAAAAAGTTACCTTCTCAAGTCATGGCGACTCATAAGGGCCAAGTTTCTGGTTTCCATGACATATATATTTGCTTATTGGATGGGACACTGGTCCATCACAGGAAAACTCATTTTTGCCAGCTAAGTGGACTGGAGCAACATGAAATGAAGTGTTTTGCTCAAGAACACAATGCGTTGCCTGGTCTAGGAACTGAAATCACAATCTTGTGATCATGAGGCCAACACCCAAACCACTAAGCTACATGCCTCCACTGTAGATGGTATGAGTGTAATAGCCCCTAAACTAGGAGATCCATTGATCCATGAATAATATCTATCCAATTAGTTTAGCTTGAAGTATCCATCTTGTTACTCTTTCCTACGACATCCTAATAACATGTCTGTGGTTCTAGAGTGTGACCTCTCAATGCAGAAAAGTAGTGGCTTGACCCCAAAGAACTCCCTGATCTTTGAGCAAGGAACTCTGTTGATTAACATTACTCCTGAAATCTTTCAGAAGAACTCCATTTTGGCCCTTATATTCATGATCATAATGGAAGACAAACTTGAAAACTGAATTGAAGATAGCATATTTGGCTTTTTTTTCAACCTCCATTCTTCTGCAAACTGGGTACCAGAATATGTGCATTATTGTGCCAGCAAATGCAATTCCAACATCCAACTCAGCCTTTTGTTTCCTATCACAAAGGAATATGGCCCTAAAATACTTAAACTTCTCTACTCGTTGACGTGGATTGACATGAGTAATATAATTTCATTATATTTTGCTGGAAGTAAGGACCCAGATCTTCAGTGAATCACCAAGTTCCCGAGTACCCAAATATGGCCCCGGGCATAGCATACAAATTCTTTGTAAATATATCTCACGATAGCAATCCAGTGAGGGATTCTCTCTGTGGTTAAATGGTTTGCTAGAAAATGCAGTCAAATTTTTCCTAATTAACACTCTCTAGTTTAAACAAAAAAATGAACTATATGTTGGGTAATATTGCAGTGGGTGAAGGTAGGGAGCTGGCAGAAACGTTAGCATGCTGGGCGAAATGCTTAGCGGTATTTCGTCTGCTGTTACGTTCTGAGTTCAAATTTCGCCAAGGTCGACTTTGCCTTTCATCCTTTCGGGGTCGATAAATTAAGTACCAGTTACGCACTGGGGACGATGCAGTCGACTAAATCCCTTTGTCTGTCCTTGTTTGTCCCCTCTATGTTTAGCCCCTTGTGGGCAATAAAGAAATAAGAAACGTTATCATATCAGGTGAAATGCTTAGTAGTATTTTGTCAGTCTTCATGTTCTGAGTTCATATTCCACTGAGGTCGACTTTGCCTTTCATCCTTTTAGAGTCGATAAATTAAGTACCAGTTGCATACTGGGATCGATCTAATCGACTGGTCCCCTCTCAAAAAATTTCGGGTCTAGTGCCTAGAGTAGAAAAGGATATTGCTGTGGGTGTATTATGTCTGAAAAACAAATGACATGATGGTCATGAATGGAACACCTTTGATCGCTGGTTGAATGTGATCAAAGTGAAATTATAATCAATATCCTCTGTCTTTGACTTGTTTTGGTCATTGGACCTTGGCACTGCTGGAGCACAGCCCTAAAGAGTTTAGTCAAACAAATTGACCCCTGTACTTATTTTTAAGCCTGGCACTTATTCTATTGGGTCTCTTTTGCTGAACTGCTAAGTTATGGGGTTTAAAGAAACCAACACTAGTTGCTAAGTGGTGGGGCATAGACACAAACGCAAAGGCACACACAAACACACAGAGATTCATACTTATTTTTTATACATATATACATACACACACGCTTGCATACATACATGCTTACATACATTCGTGCTTACTTACATGCATACATACATTTATAGATGCATACATATGACAGACTTCTACTAAATTCCCCCACAAGGTTTTGATCAGCTCAGGGTTATAGTAGAAGACATTTGGCCACTGCAGTAGGACTGAACCAACAACCATGTGGTTCAGAAGCAAACTTCTCATCACACAACAACAGTTGTGCCTATATGTGTATATATACACATTAACTTACAATATGTGTATATGTGTGTGATGTGTGTATGTATATATTAGTGTGTAAATGTGGCTATCGTTATTTAGTTACTGGTTCAAGGTTAATCAATCAGAAAATGAGGTGTGATTTGAGGGTGATTTTGCTTCCATTTCAAGCTGACCAATTTACCATGTAGAGGCACTTTCTTTTGCACATGTACATGCATATTCATTCATATACAAAAGTGGTAATATACTCAAATCGTTGCTACATGTACTAATTAAATTCATAATCTCACTGATTTTAATTACACTCTGTCATTCTAATTAATGCAGTGTAAATTATTTCTAACAATCAATTCTATTTATTTAGGAATGTGTTGATGGCATACTGACGTCATGCATGTCGTACTTCGTTAAAGTTCACATAATTCAGAGCTAACTGAAACCTTCAACAACCTATTTAATGTTATACATTGGGATTTACTAAACTATATATCTAGTATCATTTATATCTAATATTATATATATATGTGTGTGTGTGCGTGTGTGTAGAATTATTTTTAACCCACAATACAGCATTAAGCTATGACTGATGTCATCAGATCATAGCTCATTGGGTCGTACGCAATGAGCTATGAATAATATCAAATCATAGCTCATTGGGTTGTACGCAATTAGCTATGAATGATATCATCAGATCATAGCTCATTGGGTCGTATGCAATGAGCTATGAATGATATCATCAGATCATAGCTCATTGGATCGTATGCAATGAGCTATGAATGATATCATCAGATCATAGCTCATTGGGTCGTACGCAATGCTTTGGGTGGCACATGTGCTTCAAAAGCTGAAGAATGTCTCTGAAAGATGATGAGTGATCTAGAATACCCCCATAAACATGGTATTGTTTATTGAGAATTTGTCTCCCGGGGCCAGACTGTCAATTGAGAGTTCTACTGTGAGGTTTTGAAGCATTTGAGGATGGACATTTGGTGATAATGACCAGATTTGTGGAGTGCAAAGAATTGGAATTTTTCACAACAACAATGCGCCCTGTCATCAAGCACTCCTCTATCTTGAGTTTCTCACCAAAAACAGCATGGTATCACTTCCACACTCACCTTATTAACCAAATTTAGCACCTATGGACTTCCATCTTTTCCCCAAGATGAAAATGCAGCTCAAAGGTTGCCGTTTGAACACTATTGTCGAGATCCAGAGGGAATCACATTAGGTCCTTCCAGGCAAGATTCCAAAAGTGGCAGGAATGCTGGAACTGCTGTACTGGTGACTATTTTAAAGGAGATGACTATTTCAAAGGAGATAAGTTACTTTTGTTATTAACCATAAGTAGTCTTGGAACTTTATGATACCACCTTGTATTTCTGCAGTGAAAGGTTTTCCCATATCTGAGTATACACAAATGTATTTACTATGATTCTATGCAAATATATTTCTTTCAATGCTGCTTTGCGCACCCCCAATTAATTAATTATAGCATGACCAAGCTAGGCATGCATCAGTAAATTTACTATTTGCTGTTTTTGTATATAAGAACAACTGTCGTTAAAGGGCCATGAATGATTGATCTGGAATTTGTAGCTGATGAAGTATAACAATGGAGAATTGCATTTTATGATGCAATAACATGATTCATAACTCAATGTTTTATTTTCATATATATTGTGTATGGGGAGAATTTTCACCCAAGACTATTTCCACCACAGAAGGTCTTCCTGTATCCAGGTGTATATGAATGTAATAAATATGATGGTGCACACCTATGTTTTATTCAATGCTACTTGTGGCACTCCAATCAAATAATGTGTTATATATCATCTGCCAGCTTTGGCATTGGTTCTATAGTGGGATGTCCTTCTTAAAGATTACTCTTTCTAAATTTACTCTTTCTAATGCCTAACTCATAGCAAATAAAACTGCAGCTGCCCAATGTTGCACACAATACATAGCTGTGGAGCTATTCACGATGGTGCATAGTATATCATTCTAGAAAGGCTGAAAATGATTCAAAATACACAACACTGGATTTACCCTGTATGGTATTCACTGTAAAATTTTTGAGCAGCTCGAATTTAGTCACCCTATACTATGCTATTCAACACCAAAACTGCTTTAGGTGACCTTTCAAAATATAGTACTAGACCTGCTTAAAGTGACCTGGCCAATATAAAATATTGTGGTTGATTAAAATATGATATATCAGAGCAGAGTTACACTCAAGATGACTCCTTGTATGCAAAGCTGCACTTGATCAATATGACCCTCAGTGTAAAATTCGTACACACACACACACACACACACACACACATATATATATATATATATATATATATATATATATATATATATATATATATATATATTTCTCTCTCTCTCTCTCTCTCTCTCTCTCTCTCTCTCTCTATATATATATATATATATATATATATATATATATATATATATATATATATAGGTAGATAGATAGATAGGTGTGGCTGTGTGGTAAGAAGCTTGCTTCCCAGCCACATGCTTATAGGTTCAGTCCCACTGTGTGGTGGCACCTTGGGCAAGTGTCTTTTACTATAGCCTCAGGCTGATCAAAGCCTTGTGAGTGGATTTGGTGTGTGTATATTTATGTGTGTGTCTTTGTGTCTGTGTTTGTCCTCCCCACCATCACTACTTGACATTTGGTGTTGGTATGTTTATGGCCCCCATAACTTAGCGGTTCAGCAAAATAGACTGATAGAATAAGTACTAGGCTTACAAAGAATAAGTCCTGGGATCGATTTCTTTGACTAGAACCCTTTAAGGTGGTGCTCCAGCATGGCTACATTCAAATGACTGAAATGAATTAAATAATAAAAGTATATATATGTATATAAATGTATGTATGGATGTATACACCAGTTCTCTCTCTCTCTCTCTCTCTCTCTCTCTCTCTCTCTCTCTCTATCTCTCTCTCTATCTATCTAATGTCTGTCTATTTCGTTTGTGTGTGCATGTATGCATCCATGTGTGTGTTTGTATATGCTTGTATATATGTGTAATTGCCACTGCTTGACAATTAGTTGGTTGCTTTATGCTTCTATAACTTAGTGGTTCAGTATGTAAAAAAAACTGATAAGAACCCCCCCCCCCCCCAAAAAAAAAAGCGACCAGACTTAAAACTAAGCATTGGAGTCAATCCTATTGACTAAATCCTTAAACATGTTACTCTAGGATGATGGCATGGCTGCAGTCTAACAGCTAAAACAAAATTTAAAAAGAACCAAGGAAAAACAACAGACAAAACAAAACCCTATGAAAATTCTCGGTTCCATGCAATTTTTCTTTACCAATTAATTTTGGAGAACATCAGAAATTTTAAAACATAATAGTGAAACATTTACAAATCAAAGTCTCTTCAGGTGGAATGGTTTACCCTTAAATTTTTGGAATAACTTGGAGAGTCTCCTGGAGAAAAGGTTCTATACCCCTGCATAAATTCAACTAACTACTGATGCTTAATTTCAAGATAGAGCCACACTTAGATTTTATTTTATGATTCTGATGTATATAATAAGTATTTCTACGATATTTCTATTGATTCTGATCTATTTGATTTTTATGGAAGAAAATAAGCAGTTGAAGCAGATTCTGTCGTTACCATTTTTTATTGTTGTTGTTTTCCATCCAATTTGAACAAATAAGCTAAACTTTTGTCATCATATTTTTATTGAATAAAAAAAAAAAGAAAAATTTTTCATATTTTCCTTTTCAGGAAAGATGTACCATATATATATATATATATATATATATATATGCACATACACACATATACATGCATACAAAAGTGTACATATGTGTATGTGTGTGTGTGCATGTATACATGAGTATATGAATATGTAAATTGTGTTTATATGTGTATATGTGTATGTGTGTTTATACATAGGTATATGCATATGTAAATTGTGTGTATATATATATATATATATATATATATATATATATATATATATATATATATATATATATATATATATATATATATATATATATATATATACATATATACACACGCATATATACATACATATCATATATGTATATATGTATATGTGCATATATATATATATATATATATATACATATAAACATATATGATAAGTATGTATAATTATGTATATATATATATATATATATATATATATATATATGTATGTACATATATATATATACATATGTACATATATAAGTATGTGTGTATATATAAATATACACGTATATGAGAAGTATACACACACACACACACACATATGTATCTTCAACATTTCAGAAATGAGGTGGTGGACTGGAAGGAATGTGAATAAAAAAAAAAAAAGGTAAAATCAATTGCTAATAGTTGGAATGTTCTGTATCTATATGTCTGGGCAGCAGATCACTGTCAAACTAACGTTTATATCTGCTTCAGTTAGGTTATTACTGCAGTATTATTGTTTCCACTGTGATCTAATGAGCTGTATAACCACCGTAAGGACCATAAAATCTTGCTAATAAAAAGGTCTAGTGATACGTTATAATTACTGGATCGCCAACATGGCACACAGAAAAGGTTTGTGTTCTTGTTTTGCTTATATGCTTTCTTTTTGCTTCTTTTTTTCTTTCTTTCTGTTCCTATTTTCTCTATATTTCTCTCTCTCTCTCTCTCTCACTTGCTCACTCACACTATTTAACAACAGGGCGAGAGGTGGGTTGTGTTAGAGTATCATAACCAATCGTCAGTCAATCTTAGAACAGTGTGGGTGTCTCTATCCAATCTCTCTCTCTCTCTCTCTCTCTCTCTCTCTCTCTCTCTCTCTCTCCCTCTCTTTCTCTGTCTCTGTTTGTCTGTCCGTCTGTCTGTCTGTCTATCTGTCTCTTACATCTATAGCCATCAACCTGTCATCGTTGACAGGTTGCAAGAACAAAGTGAATTGGGAATGCTGCCAGAGCAAGTATGAAAATGAATTAATTTGCTGTTTGATAACTGTTTGAATCGAGAAGTAATGGCAAATGATGAACAGCAACAACAAACAAAGCAACAACAAGGACAACAAAATAAAAAATAAACAACAACAAACGAAAAGAAAACACACAGGAAATGCAGAAACAAACAACAGACAAAGAAGATCTGTTTAATGAATTGTCCAAAATAACTGCCTTTTATCCAGTCATTCAAAAGATTAAATGATTAATTTGAGAGTATTTTAAGGCTTGATTTGTACTGAAACTGTCAGCTGGATGCCCAAACCTATAATTTATGTAAATTTACAGTTCCATAATCAACTACTTCAGTGAAAAGAGCATGTTATTTCGACATTGTTCTTTAATCAAACAGCAAAATTATTGGTGAATTTTAAGTAAGATCTGAATACACAATTGCATAGATATAGCATGCACTTTATCGCTCAACTTATTGAATTTTGTTGCTTCATATCTCACTAATGAGTAGACTTGTTCATCTATTCTTATAAGCAAATTTTGATATAGATATCAATAGATAGAAGCAAACCACATGTTTAGCATACCCTGAAAATATATATATCACCCATTTTAGCAGACTCGGTTAAGTATTCTTGCAGAGACCTATGCTATAGAAGATATATTCCCTTAACCTTTTAGCATTCAGATTATTTTGGTCAAATATAATCTATATATATATATATATAAAATTTAGAATGTGTGTGTGTGTGTGTCTGTGTGAATCCCTAAAACTCCAGAACTTACACAACCAATTTCATTCAAATTTTACACATGCCTTACTTAGGGTCCCGGTTGTGTTTTAGTCAAAAACAATTTTTAACTTCTTGCATACTTCCAGCCCACAGCAACATCATATCTCCTCCACTATTTAAGTATTTCGTGTCAAAGGTGAAACAAAAACACTCATGTCATTCGAACCGGAATCTCAAAAGCATTGTCACCTTACATCTCATTCTCATTTAAGTACCATGACAGGCAAATAAAAATTACTTGTACTTATTTATTCACACAGTTTTGAATTAAGTATGTATTATTTCATAGTTTCAAGATTTCATTGATGATATTACTTTTACTCTCTTTTACTCTCTCTTTTACTTGCTTCGGTCATTTGACTGCGGCCATGCTGGAGCACCGCCGTTAGTCGAGCATATCGATCCCAGGACTTATTCTTTGTAAGCCTGGTACTTATTCTATCAGTCTATTTTGCCGAACCGCTAAGTTACGGGGATGTAAACACATCCGCATCGGTTGTCAAGCGATGTTGGGGGGACAAACACAGACACACAAACACACACACACACATATATATATTTATATATATATATATATATATATATATATATATATATATATATATATATATATATATATACATATATACGACGGGCTACTTTCAGTTTCTGTCTACCAAATCCACTCACAACGCTTTGGTCGGCCTGAGGCTATAGTAGAAGACACTTGCCCCAGGTGCCACGCAGTGGGACTGAACCCGGAACTATTAATTAATTTCTTGCAAAATGATGGAATAATATTGTTCCATTTGTTTTTCAATAATTCCCAGAGTTCATCTTGGTTCTTTGGATTTCTCTTTAGCGCCCCATCTCCAATAATCTTCCAAACGTTTTCTATAGGGTTGAGATCGGGACTTTGAGGTGGCCCCTTCATCACTAGAAAATCTTTGACTCTCTTCGCAGTGTAACAGGGAGCGTTGTCTTGCACGAAGCTAGGAGGTTGAACTGACGAGGATGGGAGATGTGGAAGGGCATGCTTTCTAAGAATCTGCTTGTAGATTTCAGCATTTACGGTCCCTTGTAGGTGAATAAGTGGACCAGGACCAGCAGCAGAGGTCACTCTCCATACAGTTACACTGCCTCCTCCATATTTCACTGTTTTCTTCAGACATGCACGAGATAACCTTTCACCACTTCTTCGTCGGACGTACATCCTACCATCGGAACCGATCCCATTACACTTCGATTCATCACTAAAATGAACCTGTGACTAGTGTTCTTCTGTCCAAATGACATGTTCGTGAGAGAAACGAAGACGGACTCTTTGATTCTTCTTGATGATCAGAGATTCTTTGCCGATGCCCAGGCAAGCAGCCCAGAACCTCGTCGCCTCCGAGAAACTGTTTTGCGCGATACGTTGACATCAGAAGTGAAGCTAAACTCGCGGGATATCCCAGCAACACTCTTAAACCTGTCCTTCAGTGACATTCTAACCATAATACGATCCTGTCTTCGTGAAGTTTTACGAGGTTTTAGCTTTAGCATCTGTCGAACTCGATGACTTGAAACGAGCTACAATTCGTTGCACAACACTTCTAGACCTTCTTACAGTAGTTGCTATCATAGAATTTGACTTGCCCTCTTGGTGAAGGCACACAATCCCTTGCTTTTCATCACAGAACACCGTTGACAGTTGAATGTTCCAATAATGTAAGATCATAAGAAGTAACTGTTAGCCCATTAACAGTCTTCTAGACAACAAATACTTCGTTTAGTAGTTCATTTTTATCTAAGTGACGTTTAACTTTTGGCCGCTGCAATTTGGAAGGTTGTTTATTTCCTTATAACTTACGAAATTCTTGTTCCATTCACTTGAAATTTTCACGAAAGATAGATATTAAATATGTAACAGCTATGAAATTGGTTGGTTAAGGTGGAATCAGTGATCACCATTTTTAGGGACTGTAGTTTTATGAGAAGGAATGCGTGTTCGAAGTCGGGTCACCAATTTATAACGGTTTATTCTTCGTTGCAGTCGAGGGTCACCAATTGTAACGGTTGTTGTTGAGGTGTTGGTTGCCAGTGTTACGGTTTGCATTATGGTATATGTTGGAGTCGGCAGTTAGCGATTGTATCGGGTGTTGCTGTTACAGATGTGCAAGATGGAAGAAGAACAGTGATCGAAGTTGTAAAGAAATATTTATTTACCGTTACTTTGTATAACACCATGCCTCGACGGGTAGGTGTGTGTATCATATAAAAACAATAGAGTTACCATGTCTTGTATGTTGTTGCTGTTTATGTTTGGTCAACTGCTAACTACCTAACTAGGAATTAGAGGAAGATAGAGTGGATGTTAAGCGTAGGAAGTCTATAAAATGGTACCTTCATTGTGCCTGACATTTAAACAGCAGTGGTGTTGTGATAAAACACTGTATCATAGTTGACATTCTCACTGTAAGCCTCAATTGAATCATTTCACTAACTGGATTCTGCCTGTGGTCACCTCTGCATCATCTCCTTTTTGCCAACTTAACTTTTTCCTTCGGTGTTTTAGTATTTATAATTATCCAAACTCGTTAGAAGGAGAGACATATTGTTGAGAACAATGAATTTCGTTGGCTGTCTGTTATCTCTATTCTAGCTTTTGGTAGCCTAGAAGAGGTTAGAAGGGTCAAGTAGCAAAGACATTATTCTGCTTGGCGAAGGCATCTGGCAAATGTAACTGCTGTCACTCACAGAAAAACTATTGTTTTACCGTGAGAAAAAATGCTGTTGAACTGTTAAGTGAAATTTAGTGATCAAGGATCGAATACACGCCATGCCTGCATGACACCACTACAGATATATCTTAATATGTATAAAGTATCTAATCTCCACGTGTTGTTAATTTACTGTAATAATTATTTCAATTCATTTGTTCTTCCTGACCCTTATATTATGGCCGCTACTGTATATATATGTACACACACACACACTTACATACACGCACAAACACACACACACATGTATATGTAAATATATATACACATACAATGTTAAATCTCTGAACGAGGTATTAACAGTAACTGCACGACAAAGTGAAGTATATTTGCCACTTAAATGTGGCTGACCCCTAAGGGTGGATGTTACTGTTGCTTTTAGCCCCAGGAGAACATCTCCTCCAGCTGGCTATCGACACACATTTGTGTCCTGTCTATATTTGCAAAGGGAAGTTATCTTTCCCATCTTGATCTGCGATAAGTACCGACTCGAGTTTCTGGGTATTTTCCCGTCCTCAGCGTACGACAATCGCCGACCTTCGATGTGAAAGATATTTCTTTGCAAATATATATAACTTTTTCCAGTGAAATTATTCACTGATCTCGAAAAAGTGAAAACAAGTAATGTTAAATCTCTGAATAGATAGTATTGTTACGGGCATTTCGATTAGAATATCAAATCTATCATCGAACGAAGAAATTTTTAACCAACACGCGCCAGTTTATAATAACGCTCTGGAGGCAAGCGACTTCAAAACTAGAATTTCATATATACATAACACAAGATTTAAAAATAAGATGGCAGGTTTACCACCCGACCATATTGCGTTCGATCGGTGTGGAGGTAAGACATTTTTTAGTAGTAACCGTAGTAAGCAATCTTTTAGAAACGGGACTGGGAACAATGGAAATATAAATAAAAATAGGAATAAATATAAAAATAGAAATAAAAATAGGGACACTTTAAATAGGCATACGATACCGGAAAATCCTAATATGGGAATATGTAAAACAAAAGTTTCGCGACCCAGAATAAGAGAAGTAAACTGGTTTGCCCCCCCCCCTTTTTTCCCTCAGGGTAAGAAATTTACCAAAAATGTTCTTTAGGATCTTAGAAAATAATTTTCCTAGGGACCACAAATACTACAGTATTTGTAACAGGTCTACAATTAAGTGTTCCTACTTTGATATGCCAAGTTTAGTATCCATTATTGCCTCTTTAAATAGGAATAAAATAAATAAGTTAAAGCTATGCGAATGTCCGTCTCAGGGAAACCCTGTTTCTAATAAAACCAACTGTAAACCACACGACGATAGTGGAACGGGCTCTTCATTCCCTCGGATTATGCCTAAATCTGGGAATGAGATAAATGGAATGGCTGATAAGAATAAATTTGTAAGGGCGGTTAATGATGTTGGAAATGACTTTAAGGGTGGCCGTAAAAAAAGTATGTAATTGTAGGGACCCTTCTTTATGTCCTCTCGGCGGACTTTGTTTGTCCACAAACGTAGTGTATAGATGCGTAGTTAGAGACGAGGACAAACAAAATAAGTTTTATATTGGAAGTTCAGTGAATTTTAAAGCCAGGTATAGGGCGCACATGAGCTCTTTTTCTAATGAGAAATATTATAATTCCACAACACTCACCTCTTACCTGCATGACCTCAAGAGGAGGAATAGGAAGTACTATCTTGAATGATCAATCTTATCTAGAACCCCCCCAATTTAAGGCTAATATTAGCATGTGCTTATTATGCATTAGGGAATCCCTTTCCCTTCTTAGGTCTTTTGGGCCGAAAACCTTGAATAAGTTTATCGAGGTAATCCCTTTTTGCAATCATAAATTTTCCTCCACCTTCCTAAAACTATATAAAAATAAGAACAAAAATAATAGTATTAGTAGTGGTAATAATGGTAGTAATGGTGATAGTAATGGTAATGATAGAAATAAAAATAAAAATAAAAAGACAAAAGTATTGATATAAAAATAATAATAAAAATATGGATACAATGGTAGTGTTTATTTTTTATCATGGCTTACGTTGGATTTGAAACCTAGTAGTTTTATTTAGTTACCAAACCTGCCTGACTATTCTAAAGGGTATACTAAAAATTAGAATTTTTTTTTTGGGGGGGGGGGGGGCTAGTCCATATTAATAATTTATTTAAGCTTGCTCTCATGATAAGAATTTCTTCTTACTAGTGCCTTCGTTCATGTTTGTATGTGTTTCTTTATCCTGAAGAGGGAGTTATCACTAGTTTGTGCTCTAAACACGGTGATATACCCCCGAAATGGCCATAAGTGTTTCATGTTTGTATTCCGACCTATATTTGTAATCCATTGTAAATGATGTTAAATTATGGTTTGACTTTACTGATGTTACCTGCTGGATGTTGATTTAATGTATCGACTTGTGTGCCTTGCTTTTCTTGGACTTAAATAACGCTGATGGTGAAATATGGATTTTACTTTGTTACACATTGGATGTTGTTATTATGTCGTCCCGTGTACTTCGGTATTCCTGTGTATGAATTACGAAATTGGATTTTACCTGCTAAATTTGCTGTCGTGAGGGAAGTAATGAACTTTAGTACAATTTAAACTTAAACTTCTTTTATTAGCCATTAACCTCAACGAATGAACTATTTTACTACGTTTCCCTATGTATTATTTTTTCTATATATATATATATATATATATATATATATATATATATATTTATTCCACTATATCTGTACCGGTCTATAATATTTTTAATCAACTTTTTAGTCGCAGTTTATTTATTTGTTATTCTATTATATTTTTAATCGATTTTATTCTTATGTATAAACATTTTGACTTCCCTTTGCTAATTTGGTTTTGAAAGAATGAGAGAAATTTGGGGGTGAAAGAGTACAACAGGGGTCACCCCCCCTGCCAGAGTCTCGTGGAGCTTTAGGTGTTTTTGCTCAATAAACACACACAACGCCCGGTCTGGGAATCAAATATACGACCCTCCAACCGCGAGTTCATTGCCCTAACCACTGGGCCATTGCACCTCCACAGCAGAAAGAATCCCATTATATATATGTGTGCATGTGTGTAAGAAACCTTGCTCGATCAGATTGGAGTCTGGTGCAACCTCCTGGCTTGCCAGTCCTCAGTCAAACCGTCCAACCCATGCCAGCATGGAAAGCGGAGGTTAACCGACGATGATGGTGATTGTATTTTGTCTGTCTTTACATTCTGAGTTCAAATTCTGCCAAGGTCAACTTTGCCGTTCGTCTTTTCAAGGTCGATAAAATAAACACCCGTCAAGTACTGAGGTCGATGTAATCAACCCACTCCTACCTTCAAAATTGCTGGCCTTGTGCCTACAATTATTTTCATCACATGTAGGCGTATATCACGTATGAAAAGTAAGTCACTTTTATTGTAGAGCATATAAAAAGAGGTTTCGATATTTCTCCATGGTGTGACTTTCGTTCAGTTTCAAATCCCTGCTTTTGAAGTGAAAAATGATTAAAAGTATTGTGAGTGTATCCTGCTGCGTCAATAACTTACATATGTTGAATCTGAGATATTGTGATGGGGTACTATTAAGTGTGTTGTAAAATGCCTGACTAAACGACAGATATATTATACGGAAATATCTAAGTCAATGATTATATATATATATATGTATGTATGTGTGTGTGTGTGTGTGTGTGTGGTTGTGCAGATGTATATATTCATAAATATACTCATATATATATATATGTATGTATATATAGATAGATATGTGCATAAGTTACTGAAGCACCTGACTGAAGCAGATATAGAAAATATAGATCTTTTGCCTTCTCTCTTTCACTCTCTCACTCTCTCTCAAGTTACAAATGTGCATAATATGGAGAGAGAGCGATATAGGGAAAGAATATGAGAGACTCAGAGAAGGAGAGGAGAAGGAAATTATACTGAAATTAGATGAGCCTCATATATATAAATATATATGGAGATATTTGACTGTTTACATCATTATCATGTCTGCCACCATTATGCTCCTCATCATCATCATCATATCCATCATCATTATCACTGCCACCACCACAACCATCATGATCATGATGATTTGATGGGACTTCTGTGAAGCAGTGCTTTCTATCCAGACACTCTTCCTGATACCACCCACCTACATTCATGTATTAACAGATACAAGGACACAGTATACTTATTCTGACATCCCATATACATGTTAATAGTTAAACTATATCAATGGGTCACTATCAGATATATTACTGTTAAAATATCCCATGGTTTTTGTTGTTCGACTGGGCTCAGTCATTAGAGTACAGCCATGCTGGGGCATCACCATCAAAATATTCTAGTTGATCATACTCAGTTTTTAGATCATACAAATATTCTTCTTATTGATCTCTTTTTGTCTAAATGTTAACCTGGAACGCAAAAGAATTTTAATTTTTTTACACACATACATATATGCACACATATATAAAAGTAACTAGAACACTTTGTAAAGTGGTTGGTGTTAAGAAGGGTATCTTGCCAAATCAGACTTGAGTCTGGTGCTGCTCCCCAGCTTACCAGCTCTGGTCAAACTGTCCAGCCTATGCCAGTATAGACAATGAACATTAAATGATGATGATATATGTATGTATGTATATATATATATATATATATATATACACACACACACACAATGAGCTTCTTTCAGCTTCCATCAACTAAATCTACTCACAAGGCATTGATTGACCTGAGGCTATAGTAGAAAACACTTGTCCAAGGTGCCATGCAGTAGAACTGAACCCTAAGCCATGTGGTTGGGAAGCAAACTTCTTACCATGCAGCCATACCTGTGTCTATATATTTTTTAAATAGGATTTACTCAGATTACATCACGTAACACTTTAGAATTCTCGTTTTTTCTTTTTTTTTTTTTTGACAGACAATGTTCATTGCATGAAAAGAAGCCTTACTGTTGAATAATAAAATAAGAACATTTATAACAACAACAGTATCACTTACAGGAGAGACTAAATAGGTGTGTTGATAAGGAATTGGATTGCTTTCTCATGGGTCATAGGTTCAAAACTGCTACTGACATTCTGTTGTGTTTATGAACAAAACATATTTTTCTATATTATTTCAGTCAACTTAGCTGACAGGGAAAGGGAGCCTAATAATTTTAGGAATATTGTAGACTGGCATTTTATCCAGGATTATATATAACATTCACCCACTTCATATCATTAAATAGAACTACACATCAGTTTCAAAATTCTCAGGAGAGTTTGTGAGAGGTTTGTATTTAACAAGATCTATTATTGGTGAGGTAAAATAATAGATGGTCAATCAATGGGAATATTATCAGCTCAAATAGCTATACGATGATAACAATAACGAAGTATGCATGGAATTGAAACTGAACTGGGACTTTTGGTCTTTGTCTTGAATTATATGCTGCTAGTGTTTAACTCCAAATTAATCTTGGACAAACAAATTCTTGACCAAAGGTCTTCCAGTTGCTGTCTTCTGTTCTTTTATTTTCTCTGTATTGCATTATTTAATCTTCCCTTTAAAAAGGTGATATTGTGTGATTTGAGGTTGATGAGGCTGTTATTTCCAGTAGGGATCAGGTGACACTTTGTATTTCTTTTGTATACATGCTAGGTGCTGGGTAGAAATAGTTCTGACAGTCAGTTTCTATCGTAGTTAAAGACTTTTATTTATTTAATTATTTTCAATCCAAGAATTCTTCCAGTGTTTCTCAATGTCAATATGAAACAAAATAGCAAATAACAGCAACAAATAATAATAATGATAATGATAATAATAATAATTATAATAATAGTAAAAATAATAATAATAATTATAATAGTAAAAATTATAATAATAATTATAATAGTAAAAATAATAATAATAATAATAATAATAATCACAACCATAAGTAGTAGTAGTAGTAGTAGTAGTAGTAGTAGTAGTAGTAGTAATAATAATAGTAATAATAATAATAGTAATAATGATGATAATAATAGTAATAATAATAGATGATAATAATAATAATATTAATAATAATAGATGATAATAATAATAATCACAACCATAAGTAGTAGTAATAATAATAATCACAACCACAAGTAGTAGTAGTAGTAGTAGTAGTAGTAGTAGTAATAGTAATAATAATAAAACTATAAAAAAATAACAACAACGATAAAATGGAAATAGAGAAAAATTAGATTAATTCTTTTTTTTAACATCAGAATTGATTACTAATTCACCAGGGTTGTTATTTAAGTGTTTAAAACTGATATGTGAATTAAGTACTTTCTCTTGCTGTTGGCTAAATCTGGATTAAGTTAAACTCTTATCCCTCTGTTAATACTCAAGTGAAATTGAGGGACACAAGCAAACTCTTGATAACAGACCTCCATCTCTTTATTGTTTGACTGGTTTGCGATAAAGTTATCAGACGAATGGTCTTTTTTTATTTTGTTTTGCAACACTATTATTATTAGTCCTTGTGTTGTTGGTTTTTTCTTTTCTTTTCTAAATTTCTTTTAAAATATTCCATCTTGACAAGTATTTTGGTTACTATCACTGATTATGTTTCAAGAACGTTCTTCCTGCTTGTTCTAATGATAACGGTTTTCAGTATTGGAATAAAATTATGTTAAGATAACTGCAGATCAAAATTATTCTAAACAGTGTGTATAAATTAAAATGCATACTAGATGCATAAAGAAACAAATCAAAATTACTATTCTTGATTTTACAAAATCCCTGTTTCAAATCCAAGAATCTCTTTTATAGATTATCTAAGTCCTTTACTGATCTTTGGCTTTCCAATTAGCAAATTTCTGGATCAAAATCTGTGATACGATTCTTTTATGTTGTTGTTTTACAAAATCAAATACAAAATCTTAGATTCTTGTGAAATTCTATCAAAAGTGATATCCTGGGTTTCCGCAACATTAATCTATGTACTCTATTATTCATATGGACAAGGAATTTACACATGTTGGTCTTGGCATAGACAAGATTTTCTTTTAGGAAGACTTATTGCTGCCCATGCATACAAGTCCCTTCACTTGATATTGCTCATATTCATCCAAGGGCAAGACTGTTTAAAAGGGCTAATAAAGCTGGTCATTGCTGTCTGAACGTACCAAAAGTACTGAAAGCAATGACCTAGGATGGATACCACAAGGCATTTAGTTCTACCTTCTAATATTTTTGTCAATCCACTTACCAAGATTGGTACGTTGGTACATTTTTATCAACCCTGAAAGGAGTAAAGGTAAAATTGATTTTGGCAGGGTTTGAACACAGAACAAAGAGAATCTGATCAAATATTGTAAAGCAATTTATCCAACTTTCTAGCAACTACCAATTCATTGTCTTTGGACATTGTTCTATTCAAAACTCGTGTCTTTTTGTCCACCCAAAATAGTGTGCATGATCATTGCCAGAGCAGCTGACTGGCTTCCGTGCTGGTGGCATGCAAAGTGCACCATTCCAGTGTGATTGTTACCAGCATTGCCTTACTGGCACTTGTGCCGGTGGCACGTGAAAAACATTTGAGTGAGGTCGTTGCCAGTGCCGCTAGACTGGCTCCTGTGCAGGTGACATGTAAAAAACACCACTTTGAGCATGGCTGCTGCCAGTACCGCCTGACTGGCCCTCGTGCCGGTGGCATGTAAAAGCACCAACTACACTTACGGAGTGGTTGGCATTAGGAAGGGCATCTAGCTGTAGAAACTCTGCCAGATCAGATTGGAGCCTGGTGCAGCCATCTGGTTCGCCAATCCTCAGTCAAATCGTCCAACCCATGCTAGTATGGAAAGTGGACGTTAAATGATAATTATGATGATTGATGAAATGCTCTAGTGAACTTCTTTCTTCTGCTGAAATCTTCGCTCTACGAGATCAGAGCCAATACTTCAAGATCAGTGTCATCCTAATTATTAAAGCATAGCTTCTTGCATTAACTTATTGTATGAAATATATTGTGGAAAATTAACTTTCATAGCACACTACCTGCAGTGAGACTCAACCTTATATCTTTCCTATTATTCTAATAGTCAAAACTTTATGCTTTTCTCCTTCATAACAATGATTTTCCTTACACATAATCAGAATGTTAACATTAGCAAAAATCTCATTCTTAGCACAGTCTTGATTGGAATATCGTGACTAAAGTGATAAGACATCATTACAGTTTTCTTAAAGCAATTCCTTGTTTAAAAAAATGTCTATTTATAGTAGTGTACTCTCAGAAAATTCAGTAGTTAGAACACCAGGCTTACAATCAGGAGTTTGTGAGTTCAGTTCCCAGACTGAGCTGTTTGTTGCTTTCTTGAGCAAGGCACTTTGTTTCACGTTGCTTCAGTTCACTCAGCTGTAGAAATGAGTTGCAACATCACTGGTGCCAAGCTGTATCAGCCTTTGCTTTTCCCTTGGATAACATCAGTGATATGGCCAGGGAAGACTGGTCTTCCACAACAACCTTGTCTGGACTTGTGTCTCAGAGGGGAACTTTTTTAAGTGCAACCCCATGGTCATTTGTGATGAAAGTGGGGTGTCTCTTTACTCTCAGAAAGATTAAACATATGTCTCTATCTTTTGCCTTTGGTTTGTTTCATTTGTTGGACTGTAGCCATGCTGGGGCACCTCTTTGAAGGGTTCAATCAAATTTTAGTCAAACAAATTGATAACAATAATTATTTTAAAGTCTGGTAGTTATTTTATCTGTTTCTTTAGCCAAAGTTGTGGGAACATAAACAAACCAACACCAGTTGACAAGTGGTGTTGAAGGAAAAACACAAACACAAAGATAGAGCCACACACACACACGCGCGCACGCACACACATGTATATGATGGTTTTTTTTTTTACTAAATTCATGCAGAAAGACATTGGTTGTCATGAGGCTATAGTAGGTGTCACACAGTGGGACTGAACCCAGAACTGTGTACTTGCAAAGTAAGCTATTTAACCACATATCCATACCTGTGTCAACTGCCATACCTGGTGCCGACCACCATACATGTGCCTCTTGCCATACCTGCTTATAAAGAAAGAAAAAAAAAACTTCCTTTATAAAGAGATACATGAGTAAAATAATTTTCATAATCATCAATTGAAGAAAATTATTTGAATTTCCAAAATCTGTTTAGGAAATATCAAGTAAAATGAACAGGAGGTATCCCCTTGATGTACCTTGAAATAAAAACAATCACCTATGAACATTATGTGTATTGACCGTAAGTTAAAGGGCCTGGCCATTCTCATTCCACTTCAAGTTATAGACCACAGCCAGAAGTAGAATATTAAGGGTCAAAGTGAAATACAAACATTCTGAAGTAAATCACCGATAAAAATTATTCTGAGGCACCATCTGCATGAGATCCAATATTTGAGTCGGTGTTAGCATCTTTAACCCTTTAGCATTTAAACTGACCATATCCAGCCAAAATATTCTAGCCATTTTATGTTCAAACTGGTCATGTCCAACCCATTGCACCTATCCAACAATGTCATTCTAGAAATAAACAATCACATCATTGAAATATCAAATCCACAAGATAATGCATGATTAATTCGAAACAATTTGAATAAATAAGCATTACATTTGATAAAGTAGTTTGAATGCTAAGGGGTCAATTAATTAAGTATCCAGAAGTTCAGTTTAAAATAATTTATGAGGTAAAAAAAAAAACACTGGCCTTTGCTCAGTTACTAATGTCATATTGATTTCTGTCAGCTTAAAGATAACTCTAGGTGTACTTTGACTTTATAAGACATCATCAGTAAAGTATAGCATTTATTGTAATTGCTGAAGTAATGAGAAGAGAATTCCCAAGTTGATGCAAGACATTGTACATTTGAAGGGATTGAAATTTATTATATTTAATCCCTAATTTTGTATCCTTTAAGTGTTTAATTTCTGAAGAAGTAGTAGAAGCACTGTCATGTGTGGAGTCTGATTTGAGGTAGATTTGGCTGTTATTTTTAACAGGAAAAGCATCCTTGTAGAGGTTCCTTTGTATTCTGTTTAGCCCCAGACAACCTTTGATTAAAGTTGATTCTACCATAATCATCCCAGCTTTTTTCTTGTCAAACATAAGTTATTGATTACATTATACAATATGTCCTGTATTTTATAAAAGTAAAAAAAGAAAAAAAAAAAAGGAAAAATGCCAGCTTTGTGATTCATTTAAAATCAATTTTATAAAAGCAGTTGTATGTAATAGGTCGAAGATTTAGCTATTAGTAAAAGATCAAATAACTGCACAAAGGCCTCCATCTAAATGCTCTCTGGATGCTAGGTTTCATTGCTACCCAGAATTAAACCTTGTACACCTGGTGACAGAATATGAATAGATGACAAGTGACCGAGACCTTTATTGATATGCTGTGCTTGAGAAGAGCTTTCAAGCAAAGTGAAATCGCAGTTGTGGCTGATGCCAGTGTTGCATAATTAGCACTTGTGCAAGTGGCATGTAAAAGCACCCTTCAAACGTTGGGCGATATGTGGAGCTTGATAAGACCCCTCAAGCCAAGTGAAATTGTAGACATGGTTGATACCAGTGTCACGCAACTGGCACTTGTGCTGGTGGCAGCATGTAAAAAGCTCTCTTTGAACATTGGGTAATATGCAGTGCTGGAGAAGACTCATCAAGCCAAATGAAATCGTAGTTGTGGTTCATGTGAGTGGCACATAAAAGGCACCCTTTGAACACTGGGCCTCTAAGAAGCAGTGACAAGTGACCAAAAGCTTGGGTGATATACCATCAAGCCAAGTGAGATTGTAGTCGTGGCCGATGCTGGTGTTTTTTAACTGGCATCCATGCCGGTGGCACATAAAAAGCACCCACTACTCTCTCTTGGAGTGGTTGGTGATAGGAAGGGCATCCAGCTGTAGAAACCATACCAAATCAGATTGGAACCTGGTGCAACTCCCCAGCTTACCAGTTTTCAGTCGAACCATCCATTCCATGCCAGTATGGAAAACTGATGTTAAATGATGACGATGATGATGATGATTATGGTGATGATGGCTTCATCACTGATGGTCCTGTGCTTTGTGAATGTAACAGTTTGTGGACCATACAATTTCACTGGTGTGGTTTGAACACCAAACCCCTCAGTTAAGAGGTCAATATACATTATCGGATAATGTGATTCAGTTTAATTGTTTATTTAAAATTTAAGCTGTTTATTGAAAGATATTTCTCAGAGTTGATAGGTTTTGTGTGAGTATGTGTGTGTGTGTGTGTGTGTGTGTGTGTGTGTATTTGTGTAAGTATTTGTATATTTGTATGTGTGTGTGTATCTGTATTTGTGTGTGTATTTACAGTTGTGTATGTGACTATTTGCATTTGTGTAAGTATGTGCGTATGCTATGAGTGATATGGTTGGACGTTATATTTGTTTATTGTTGCATGTATGTGCGTTTTGTTTGGAAATCAGTGTATTTTCTGTCTGCGTATGTGTATATGTTTATGCTTGTGAGATGGATAGATAGATAGAGAGAGAGAGAGAGAGAGAGAGAGAAAGATAAAGAGAGACAGAGAGGGAGAGAGATAGAAAGAGGCATAGTAAAAAAAGAAGAGGAAGAGAGATAGAGAAAGAGACACCGAGAGAGGGAGAAAGAGAAATTAGGAAACTTAAAAATAATGAAATGAAAGACTAAGAAGAGAACAGAAAGTGAAACAGTAGTGGGAGAGAGAGAGAGTGTGTGTGTGTGTGTGTGTATGTGTGTGTGTGTGTGTGTGTATGTGTGTATGTGTGTATGTGTGTGTGTGTGTGTGTGTGTGTGTGTGTGTTAGGGAGAAGGGGATCAGTGTTTTGAACAGCTTGTATTTTGTTTTATTTCTGATCCTGCAAACAATTTGTTGAGGTGAGGTGAAAGGTCAGAATATCTAAATATTTAAGACATTGATTTATGCTTCTTCATTAGGGGTAAATCTATCTTGGAACACAGGCAATTTGCAAAGAACAAGAACTTAATAGTTTGAATTCTTTTGTCTGATTTGCTCTCCTCTGTCTGTCTGTCTTTCTGTTTGCCTGTATGATTGTCAGTCAGTCTCTATCACTGCTTCTCTATTTCTCCGTCCGTCTGTCCGTCTGTCTGTCTGTATTTCTATCTCTCTCTCTTTCTCTCTCACCATCTGTGGTTTATGGCTACAACATACCAAGGGGTCCAGTGGAAATGGATTTACCATGTGGTTAGTTAAAGGTCAGCTGATTCTGGTTTGTAAAATTCTCAGCAAACCTCAATCCTTCTTCCCCCACCTTTCACTCCCTCTTCCTCTCTCCCTTACACACACACACGCACACAAACACACACATGTATATAGTATATACACATACACACAGAAAAAAAATGTGAAAATGCCAATATGTATTTACTTAACAAGATGCTGTAGAAAGATTTAGCTGAGCAGAACCAAGATGTCTTGTTCAAAGTATTAGGACCACTTTAATTGAAATACCAAATGTTTTGGTCAGTATTTGCTAAATAATCAAAAAATTTACTGTCTGTGGTGCTGAAGAACAGACAAAGAATGGGTAAATAAATGGAATTCTAACTCTTTCCCATCTGTAGTCTTCTTCCACTTCCTCTACCCCTTCCTCTTTCTCATCCTTCTCCTCTTTAACTGTTTCTGTGTATAGTTGCCTTCAATACAGTTTAATAAATAACATTGGATTAATGGAAGGTTTGGTAAACAGAAAGATGCCATGCTGTTTGTTTAACTAACCATACATCCATTACAAAAGAGACTTCTTTGAACAGTGGAAAACAGAACATAGAAATAAATATTGGTTTATTGAAGGAAATATTGAATTTGAAACAATAATGGTAAAAAGAAACGATAAATCCCTAAAATTATATTTATATTAAATTGGATATCATTAAATCACAGAAATTTTATGTCAAATTTGACATCACTAAATTCTCACTTTATATATTCTGCATGATAGATTCAAAGCAAATATTACTAGAGACTTCTTTTGTTATCATATTGAATTTGATACCATTAAAATAAATATCATCGTTTTTTTTTTATTGATATCCCACACATTTGACATCCACCCATCAGTTCTTTTAAATAATAATAATAATAATAATAATAATAATAATAATAATCATTCAGTGAGAAATCATAGACTTTGCAACACAATATGATAATAGAATGGATATCAAAAAAATTGAGAAATATCAGGATCTCACCAGAAAGATGAAGCTATTGTATTTCGTTCACTACAATGATAATTGCTCCCGTGGTAATTGGAGCATTTGGCACAACACCCAACATTTAATAACAATGCTACCTAATAGGAGGAACCATACTGGAATAAGAACCACATGGTCAGCCTGTGGAAAAATTCTATTTTACATACTGTAAAATTCCCAAGAAAGATTCTTTGAGATTTGAGGAGACTTGTTGTCACCAAACTTCATGACAACACTACTGCTAACTAATGTAGCATGTAACAGCTTTAATGATGATGACGACGATGACGACGATGACAACGATGATGACGATGATGATGATGTTGAAGGCGATGATGATGATGATAAATAATACTGTACGTGCTTGGCCTGAAATATTTAGGGAGGAGGATAGTGGACTTTATCGATTCCAGTTTTTGACAGTTACTTATTTCATTGACCTCAAGAAAATGAAAGGCAAAGTCAATCTAGGGGGAATTTGAACACAGAACACAGAGGTAAAGGAAATTCTGCTCACCATTTTGTGTTGCACAGTAACGATTCTGCTAGCATGCCACCTTAATAATAATAATAATAATAATAATAATAATAAGATGAAGAAGAAGAATTAGATGAAGAACCTGAAACCACTGCCATGGAAAAATCAGTGCTTCAGCTGTATGTGTGTACATGTACAAGGGAAGTATGTGAATGTATGTGAACATTGACAAGTGTATTAATTTGATTTACCATCCATATTTATATATAAAATGCTACAATTAGCTGCCATGTTTGAAGGCATGGGGCCAGCTAGTAATAATAATAATAATAATAATAACAATAATCTGTGATACTGTGATTGAAATAAGGGTCTACTTAACCTCTGGGTGTAAAGTTTTAGCACTAGTAAAACATAAATCAAGACATGACAGAGTTGGTCAATATCTACATTGGTTAATATGTTGGCATTATAAAATCAGAACTGTTGACAAGTGGTATAAGCATCAAGCCTGAGGAAGAAAACATAATGTTTCTTTGGGACTTTCCTGTACACACAGACATAACTATGAAAGCTAATAAACTGGATATTATCGTAAAATACCAAAAACAATAAAGTTTGTTTATTGATTGACACATGAGCATCCCTTGTGATTATAATACTGAACCAAAAAAGTATCTTAACCCTCTCCCCGCCAAAAAAAGTGACTTCTCAAGGCAGTTACAATACCAGTGACTGCAGGAGCACTTGGAATGATAAAAAAGAAACTGAAAATTATTTGAGAATGATTCCTGACCTACCATCCATGTAAGAAGTGCAAAAGATTGTTTTAACTAGTACTTTACACATATCTTTTCTCCTCGAGGCACAAGGCTCGAAATTTGGTGGGAGGGGTGGCCAATCGATTAGATCGACCCCAGTACGCAAATGGCACTTAATTTATCGACCCTGAAAAGATGAAAGGCAAAGTCGACCTCGGCGGAATTTGAACTCAGAACGTAAAGACAGACGAAAGTACGTCACACATATTCTTTTCTACTCTCGGCACAAGGCCCAAAATTTTGGGAGAGGGGGCCAGTCGATTAAATCGACTCCAGTGCGCAACTAGTACTTAATTTATCGACCCCGAAAGGATGAAAGACAAAGTCGACCTCGACGGAATTTGAACTCAGAACGTAAAGACAGACAAAAGTGCGTTACACATTTTGAGAAGAGCATTAGTGCTGTGAGAACGATAACCTATCATCGAAATAATCTTTTTTCTACATAATTTTATTTGATTTTGAAAATGAATAGCTTGGTGTATTTGTTTTAATGGCCTATCAATGTATACTGTGAGTTCCGTTGTCCTAGGTGTTGGGAAGATGCTCGGCAAGAAATGGAATCGAAATTGAAGAAAGAAGAAAAACTCATAATAATAATTTTAAATTTTGGCACAAGGCCAGCAATATCGGGGAGGTGTGTAATAAATCGATTTCATCGGTCCAGGTATTCAACTGGTAATTATTTTATCAAACTCGAAAGGACGAAAAGCAAAGTCGACCTCGGCAGAATTTGAACTCAGAACGTAAAAACGGACGAAATGCCGCTAAGCATTTCGTCCGGCGTGCTAACGATTTTGCCAGCTCACCGCCTTAATGATAATAATCCTCTCTAGTAAAGGCACAAGACGTGCAATTTTGAGGGGAGGGCGCTAGTCGATTACATCGACCTAAGTGTGTAATTGGTAATTATTTCAACTACCCCGAAAGGATGAAAGGCAAAGTCAAACTTGACGGAATTTGAACTCAGATCGTACAGACGGACGAAATACTGCTAGGCATTTTGCCCTGCGCGCTAACGATTCGGCCAGCTTCCCCACTTTCTAATAACAATAATAATAATAATAATAATAATAATACCAACAGCAGCAGCAGTACCAGCAACAACAACATCAACAATAAACACCTAATAATCTAAAACAACGCAACTCACGCAGAGTGCACTATTGTAGATTAACACCCAATAAAATAACAAGCCATGTTACATATATCACAGTCAACAACAGAATACATGCTAATATAACAGGGAAGGAAGGTGGCGAGCTGGCAGAATCGTTTATGAACTGAGTTCAAATCTCGCTGATGTCAACACTGCATTTTATCCCATTGGAGTCAAAATATAGTACCTCTCAAGTACTGGGGTCGATGTAATCAACTCACCATCTCAAAATTACTGGTCTTGGCCCCTGCAATGGACCGGCGACCCATTCAGAGGAAATCTTGTGTGTTCGCACACTTCTGTGCCATGGGCTCGAAAAAAATATGCCCACCCCCCACCACAAAAAAAGCGTCAACACCTGCAAGAAAAACATGGACGGGGATAGATTCCAGGGTGATTATGTTTTGTGGGGGGAAAGATTTGGTCGTATTACAGAGTGAGAAGGCTAGGGTGTTGTACAAAACAATGGTGACAAGTGGAGGGGGGTGAAACAAACGGTTTGCGAGTGGCTGAGTAGAGGGAGGTACAAAAGCATCCACCTCCGAGGAAGTGAGCACTTAGATGTTATTAGAATGTATTTATACATTTGCTACAAGTCGAAGTTACATTATGTTACCACACCTCTATGAACCCACCCGCACGCATCCTCTAATGGCACTACGCATACACACACTTACACATACATACATACATACATACGCGTACACACGCATGCAAATACATGTACTCACTCACACACGCACACGATTACCTAATTCTATATAATTCTATTATAATATTTACCATGTACATAATGTAGTTGATTCAGTAAATACACTAGGCTTATATACCCCGAATTAACGCTAATTCAAAACCACTTAATTCGACCCCACGTTTTACATACTCTGATTTAATTCAAATAAATGGTACCACTATAACTTACCGATACTTCCTGTCCCAGAGTATTTTTTAAGATACTCAATCTTAAAGCAAAATTAAGTTATAATTACAGCTTATTAAGGCAGCTAATTTGTCAATTGGTTTTTCGTGCAAAATACAACTAATAGCATAAACGGAGATGCTAGATAGAATAAACGCGCGATCCACTGCTTGGTTTTCGATCTATTTCACATAAAAGTCGATTTTCCCCGCGAATCTTGGCCTAGCATTAGGAAACTAAAAGAATGTCTGGATATTGTAGTCTTAGATACACCATATCTAATAAATAAATGACTGCAGGGTAATGACAAAAAAACGTGCTTTGTTATACATTCTTTTATTCTTTTAATTTTTATGATGGTTTCAGTCGTAGGACTGCGGTCATACTAGACCACCACTCAAATTTATTTTCTTTCAGCTTTGTTGTCGCTTTATGGCTGGAAGTTGGTCCATGATTGAGTCTGTAGGAGCTGATCTTCTGTGAGTGTATCCTTGAATGGCTGCTTGGTTTGGTATCGTCGCTGGGAGTTTATCCATTTTTTTTGTTTGTTTTTTGTTTTGTTTTAATATATCAGTAGAGGACCGTTTTACATTTCTGACTTCTTTAAGTAGGCAGTCGAACAATTGAGGTCATCTAAATATCAGATTGGTACAATTGAAGTGTTTGTGCTCATGATTTTGAAGGTGGTATATTTTGAAAGCTGACATTAAAATTTTCTCTAATGCCAAAATTTGGTAATGCCCTTAAAGGATTTTCCATACTTATGTGATAGTAATGCTAAATAACAACGAAGGGACGCTAATTAACTTTTGATTCTAGAAAAGTAGTGTGGATAAAATATTAGACTACCTGTTTATTTGTCTTGAGTAGAACTATATCGAACGCTGTGTTACCGGGAAAGACGCTTCAGTCGTCTGCTTAAAAATTCACCTAGATTCTGAGAAAACAAGTATACTAATTTCCTTTGCAATGGAACAGTATACCATCTATGAAGTCAAATTCAAGCATTAGCCTATTGACCTGCTGATGGTTCCTAGAGAGATTTCCACTTATTAAGTTTTTGATTATTTCAGTATGTTTTCAATTAATGTTGGCCGTATATTTATGGTATTGTATAAAGGAAATTTAATACCTTTACAAATATATATACATACATATATATATATAAATAAAAGATAGAAATGATTAAATTGATTAACAAAGGATAGATTTTAAAAAATATCTACGAAGCAGAAAAAGAAATTAGTTTTGGTTGTTTAATTGCCAGTTGGGTTATTCAAAATCTGTTCAGAAAACATGCAAACTAGTGTTCTAATATGTTACATATGAATAAAACGTCACTGTAATGGTTATAGCTATAGATTCCACACGATTTCATATCTTAAATTAAAGGAGTTTGAGAATATTGTGATACTGACGTATTACAGATTCTAACAATCCACCAACATATCCTTGTAAGTATTATTGTTGATATTAGTTGCAAAATGGAAGAACAAATATATCTTAGTTTTCAGAGATATTACTAGTCGTATATTGTAATATGAAATACTACACTATACTTCAACTAAAAACATTCCTGAGTAACAATTTCTAAACGACATTCAAACTAAGTTACATATCTTGACATTCATAGCTTGAATTAAAGCAGCGCGCTGGCGGAATAGCTAGAACGCCGGGCAAAATGCTTAGTGACATTTCGTCCAACTTTACGTTCTCAGTTCAAATTCTGCCAAGGTCAACTTTGCCTTTCTGGTTGAACATTGGGGTCGATGTAATCGACTTACCTCATCTCCCGAAATAGCTGGCTTTGTGCTAAAATTTGAAACTATTATTGATAGCTTGAATCTTACTGGGCATTAACTTCAGGAATCGATAAAATAGGTCCTGGCTATATACAAAGTCAGTTAATTTAATCATATGTGTACTTACCGCAAAATTGTGAATCTTGATAATAAATGATCAATATTATTTTATATAATTCTGCTAATGTTGATTATGGAACAAAATCAGCGGACTAATTTATTACACATGGACAGATTAACAACACGTACCTTGTTTTCGTTGTTTTAAGCGCCTGTTTAGTTACGACCCAACACCCTTTGAACCTTCCTTTTGACCGAAGGGAACATCGGTAATGTGACTGGTGGAGGGAGGAAAAGCTACATCAATATTCGGCTGATATGCATTTTTACTTTAGTAGACTGGAGTTACATAAAATTAAGTTCTTTGCAACATTTATAGTATTTACATCATTCGTAAGACATTTGAATTGAAATAAATATTTAAAATCAAATGCGGCACATACATACATACATATGTATATATGTATCAGTAATGTTTATCACCACTTCAATATGCCTGCTCCGTAGGAAACGAGGTCACCACTGTTTTAGTGGTTAAAAATGGTAGTAATGTCGTTTGTTTCTATTTCGTGTAACTTCCCTTATTCAATTTTTTTAGTTCGTTATGATATGCGGTTTGTGCCTGATGAATATGCTTGTGATATGTCTCAACATATGAAACTATTAGTAGCACTTAAAGACATGCATTGTATCCTCTAAATAAATTATAATTATCTCTCGCCATATGGAGTACTTTTTGCTGATCTTTCTATCATGGAACAGTGCATTATATATATATGAGAGAGAGAGAGAGAGAGAGAGAGAGAGAGATAAATGAATATGTGCATGTATGTATGTGTGATAAGTGAATGTGTGTATGTGGTAGGTAGGGTATATGCGTATTACTTATGTATTGTTTTAGAATTTTAGAATCCGCATGACAGTGTTCACTGAAATTGTTCGTCCAAATCCAGCTGTATACATTTTTCTCTGATTTAAAAATAGGAATGTAGTGCAAAGTTATATTAGTAGTCGTATTGTAATAGAGTAATATTAAAGAGAGATTAAGCCTTCGATTTCATTCCATTCCTAAGAATACTAACAGTATTTGCGGTATACTTTATTTATTCGACACATTTTCGATAGTTTTAATAAAATAGTCCCATTAGAAAATCACGAGAAGTGACAAGTAATTTTCGCATACAAATGTATATCTAACTCAATTTTAAGTATATTCAGGTTTTGACGTCAAAATCAAAATATTAGAATACAAAATCTACTAGATGGCAAGTGTCTAAGAAAGAATATAGTTTTCAAATTATCCACATTTAAAATCCAACTACATATATAGACTTTGCGCTATCTCAAAAATCAAACGATGCAGAAAAACAGCTTCAAAATATTTATGTATTTCATAGTTCTTTAAAAGTTTTCAAAGATGGTTGGAATTTAGAATTTCATTGGGTACAGCTAGTATTTTATTACATTTAAAATAACATTAGTTTATCTTTGTACTTTTGCAAACTGATGTCAAACACCACCAAAATTACTTTTACATCTCGTTTTCTTTTTTCCTGTTTCATCCCCTGAATTTACACTTCTGTGTTATAAATCCGCATTTTTACTGTTAATTATAAATTATCATGTGAAGAAAGAAAGAGGGAAGGACAAAATAGAAAACACTGAAAGACAGAAATAGCTAAATATAAAGAAAATGAGAAATATTATCCAAATTGTCATAGCTTTGTTGTTTTGCTTACCACCCTACTCCTGGTCCACGGGGGACGAATGTTTTTCGTCATTTCCCCCCGGAATAGACTCTAAATTAATATCATAAAGACATCTTCAAACATGGCTCACGTTTATTTTTTTCAATGATAACAATTAAAACTAAGAATGGATTTCTTCCATTTATTATCTTCATCATCATCGTCACCATCATCAACACTGTTGTTATTAATATTATTATTATTATTATTATCATTATTATTATTTCATTTAATATTTATTCATTCTCAATTCTAAACCCTGCAAACCTACCAAAATCACCCCCGCCACATCTACCCACCGACCTCACCACTGGCTATTGTTATCCTTCCGCTATAATTGCAACAGCAGAAGCCACGTTTAAAAGACAGCTATTCTTATATTCTTCTAAGTTTCTCTGCAAAATATTTACAGAATTTTTTTTAAATAATTTTAATTTTAGTCAGATATTATTCTCCGTATTTTTTTATATATTTTCTGGGTTTTTTTAAAAAATATAATATTTAACAATGAATTTTTTTTTATGAATTAAAAAAACATAAATTTATAATAAAAATTAGATTGATTTTTCGAAGTGGTTTATAACAAGTTTTTCTCCGATATTTTATATACATTTATGTATTCATTTTTGTTTGTTTATTGGTTGCTTGCTTGCTTTAAAGATTTTTGTTATGCTTTTTTTGTAACGTAATATTTTAATATATTTGTATGTTTACTTCTCTAAATAGAAACAAACGATCCAAGTAAAAGAAACACGACACTAAATTAAACATTAAAAAGAAAATATATAAAACACACACACACACACATACAACAATGAAACTTTTATAATACACGCTTATACATACATAATACATACATACATGCTCACACACATTTATCAACACCAAACGCAGTAAATTTGAACAATAAACCCACCAACAATAACAAGCAGCAAGAAAAACAAACGTGTTTTTTCATATCACAGGTTGATGACAATAAGACTATATAATAGCAAAAACCACAAATTGCAATAGCACAAATAATAGCAATACCGTTATCATTATTATTATTATTATTATTATTATTATCATTATTATCATCATCATTATTATTATTATTATTATTATTATTATTATTATTATCCACAACTGTGACAGCAACTACTGCCTCGACAATGGCAAGAAAAACAACACAATTTCGTGTTTTTTTAATATCACAAACGATGATAATAGATTGATAATAATAATGATAATAGTAATAATAATAATAATAATAATGATAATAGTAATAATAATGATAATAGTAATAATAATAGTAATAACAACGATAATAATGGAAACAGCAAACAATACAGCAGCGATAACAATGGAAAGAAACTTCAGAAATTATCACAGCACACATGATGACAACAATAGAACAACGAAAATATCACCAGCCATAACATCAATAGCAACAACACCAGCAACAACAACAACGGCAATAATAATAACCAACAAGGAATCCAAGTCAAAAATATAGAATGAGAACATGAACAAATATGACAGCCATCACAACAACTGGAATGGCAATAACAATACCACTGAAAACAAAAAAAAATTATTCACAATAGCAAGAAGGAGAATAGCAGCAGCAGCAGTAACAACAAATGTTAAAAGTAAATCTAAGGAATACTTTAGGGGTTTGCAAGAAGGGAAAAGAAGCGAGAAAAATTGAATAGAAAAACGGAGAATGAACGAAAGACTGTAAATTTATAAATGCTAGAATATTTCAATGAAAAACAAATGTTTCCAGTCGAAGACAATATTATGTAACTCAGAGTTTCTTTAAAGCTGTAGTCTTTAGTTTAGGATAGAATTCACACAGTGACACATCAATGTTGTTTTGGCGTGACAATACGTGCAGTATTTGTGTGACTTCTTAAAAGTACATATGCGTGACTCTACGTATGAGAGAACGAACTGACAAAGTCGTCAAAGAATCAGAATGTCTTACAGTATTGTTCCAAACCTTTTCGCATTTAGTTCAAATCTCCCTGGAGGCAATTTTGCTTTTTGTTGTCGATAAAAAGCAGATGGCAGAACCTTAACAATTTCGGACAAGATGCATTACTGTGTCTGTTTGGAATTTTTCCGTTCTGTGTTCAAATTCTACCCTGGCCTACTTGGGTTAGACTTAATTCCTCACTTCGTTTAATACTAGTTTCAAATTCTGGCACAAGGTCAGCAATTTTGGGGGATGGGGTAAATCGATTATACCTATCTCAGTACTCAATTGGTACATGTTTTATCAACCTAGAAAGGATGAACGGAAAAGTTGACCTCGGCGGAATTTCAACTTAGAATTCAAAGATGGACGAAATGCCGCTTTAACTCGTCGCCTTAAGGTATTATCTTTAATATTGGTTTCAGATTTTGACACAAAGCCTAATACTTTATGGGAGGGGTAAGTCGATTACATCGACCCCAGTGTTTTACTGGTAGTTAATTTATTGACTCCGAAAGGATGAAAAGCAAAGCTGAATTCAGAACATAAGGACGGACAAGATGCCACTAACGATTCTGCTAACCTACCGCCTTACATTGGTTTTAATAATCCTTTCTATTATAAGCACAAGGCCTGAAATTTGAGGGGAGGGGACTAGTCGATTCCATCGATCCAACTGTTCCACTAGTACTTAGTTTATCGAGGCTGAAAAGATAAAAGCTAAAGTCGACCTCAGCGGAATTTGAACTTAGAGCATGAAGACAGACGAAATACCGCTAATTATTTTGCCCGGCGTGCTAACGTTTCTGCCAGCTCGCTGCCTTAAATTGAGTTTAATAATCTTTTCTACACTATGCACGAGGCTTGAAAATTTAAAAAAAAATTTTTTAAATTTTTGGCGTGGTCAGTCGATTAGATCGACCCAGTACTCAACTGGCACTTAATTTATCGACCCCGAAAGGATGAAAGGCAAAGTCGACCTCGGCGGAATTTGAACTCAGAACGTAACGGCAGACGAATTACCGCTTAGCATTTCGCCCGGAATGCTAACTATTCTGCCAGCTCGCCGCCTTCATATATAAGTGTAATAATGAAGTCAGACTAAACAGTAATACTTTGAAATCATTTAATAGGTACCTTAATGTGATTATATACACGTGAATATATATATGTATGTTTGTGTAAATATATGGGCTGTATCCACAGTTATACGTACATGTGCTTATTTGTGCATATATGTGATTATGAGTACATATGTGTGACTATATATATGCACATACAACTGTGTACGTGCTAGCGTATGTATGTACACACACACACACACGTGAATACTTGCAAGTGTATGTGGGTAAATTATATTGTAGTCTCTCGGAGTCGAGAAAGATGGTTCTGCAAGAAATTGCAGAACAACCTACAGAAATAATTTGTTTATAACAATGGTTCCCAAAGTGGGCTGTACCGCCCCACTAGAGGTGGTGGAAAGATCCAAGAAAAATTGAAGAAAAATGGGGCGATAATGGGGTGACCAAAACAGGACAATAGACATAAAAAAAACCAAACAAAATAAAGGGTTAATTGAGTTATGTTTTATTTGAGAAATACTGTTGTTTTGAATTTGCTGGAGAAGTGGTCTGTCTGTGATGGTGAGTGCCGGTGGGGCACTAGGAATGTGACCTTAGAACCAAAAGGGTGGCAGCGTGAAAAAGTTTGGGGACCACTGGTTTATAGTGATGAAATGTATATGTTGTAAATTAGCTCACTCGCTCCATCAAATCGACGTTGCTTGAACAAGGTGATATACCATACGTCAGGTGTTTTGTTCAAGAACACAACGGTGCTACTTGGCCCAGGAAATGAAACCGCGATCTCGTGACCGTGAGTTCAACATTCTAATCCATTGGCCATGCGCCCTTGACATATATATATGTGTGTGTGTTTGTGTATACATTTGTGTACTCAGTTATAAGTACATGTGCGTGATTATATTTGTGCATAAATGCATTTATGTGTATATGTGTGTGAATGTATGTGCATTGTGATCACTTACTTGCAAGTGTGTATATAAATGTACATTTGTGTAAGTATAAGGGCATGCATACTCACTTATACATACATGTGTATGATTATATGTGAGCATAATGTTACTATTTGTTCCTGTGTTTAGTTATATCTACTTTTGTATATTTCCATGTTCATGTGTGAAATTGCACATTCATAGGAAGGCAAACTAATAGAGTTGTGATGTATGCGCCTAGTGTACACTTATCAGATGGGTAGTCACGATGAGTGTATTGGGCTTCGTATATTTCTACGCCTGTCATTTTGATGGTATGTTCTGTTCTCTCATTCAATAATGATGATGATGATAATAATAATAAATGCCCGGATGCAGTATCAGGCAGTGGCTCGCATGGCTTCTCATCTTAACTGACTGGAAGTGTTATCATGTGCATTGTTTTGTCTTGGTATAAAAAGATGGGCTACAGCAAATATTCTGCTCAATACCACAAATTTGCGTGTCAGTTGTTTGACCTTAACCAGTTGAGCATGTCCCTTGGTGGTTGACAATATATGCATCTCTGATCGCGAGCAGCAGTAATGTGGAAAACATCATAGCCATGTATTGAGAGGAATTTTTTTAGGTTTGGATGATTCACCTTTGGAAACATGGGTATTTCGTTCAACATCCTTAAACAACCCTTATTCATGGACCTTTTGAGAGGGATGGGCTACTCGACATGAAAAAAATTCTAACCCGACCTGCAAGGTTAAGTGCTGTTTATCTTGATATGAAATCACAATGTCGCGCACATATAGTTGTGATGCATGTGCCTGGTGTACCCTTATCAGATGGGTAGTCATGATGGGTATATTGGGCTTCAAATATTTGTACCTCAGTGTCATTCTGGTGACATGCACTGCCCTCTCACTCAATAATAATAATAATAATAATGATAATAATAATAGAATTTAGGTTAAAAAAGTATTCTACGAAGATAGTGATGTCATCTTTAGCATCTGTAAAATGCAGCAGCAGCAACGGTAATAACAACAACGTCAGCAGCAATATTAACAACAACAACAACTGCAACAGCAGCAAAGACTACATCAATATTAACGACGCAACAACAACTATGATAGCTACAACTGCTGTACTAACAACAGTAGCAATATGATATTGGTTGAAAGGTCTATCGGTTTGAGAATTATTATTGGAAAATAAATAAGTAAATATCTATTTTTCTTTCACAAATAAAGCAAAGAAAAAGAAAAGAAAAGAAAAGAAAAGAGGAGAATTGAATTTAAAGAATATATCTAATGTTTTAAAAATATTTCAGTGAATGTGAAAGAAAGAAGAAAAAAAAAGAAAAGAAACAGTCTTTCTCGCAAATCTTTCCTTAAAATTTCTTCAGAAATATGGTGCACACACACACACACACACACACACATACACACACACACACACACACACACACACACACACACACACACACACACTTACTTGCATATACCTGCAAATGAACCACATGCATGTTGAAATGCATAGATACATGTATGCATACACACAAATCACAGATATATACATCCACATATGTGTGTGTGTGTGTGTGTGTGTATATATATATATATGAGAAAAGCCTTTTCACTTATATATATATATATATATATATATATAATCACACACACACACATATACATACATATATATCTGTATTCATAGATATGAACGAACATTTTATATATATGTGTATATGCATGTTCTTATGTATATATCACATACATACCCCATCTGTACATACGTACACGTATACATGTATCTGTGTTTATATATATATATATATATATATATATATATATATATATACACACATATATATGTATATCCATGTGTGTATGTGTGTGTATATATTTATATATATATATGCATGTAAACATGTGTGTGGGTGTGTATATATATATATATATATATATATATATATATATATGCTAACCATGCAAATATACGTAGGCATGTGTGGACGTGCGTGTGAGTTTATGCGTGTGTAAGTGCGTGCGTCCGTGTGTGTGTGTGTGTTTGTGAGCGTGTATACGTGTGTGTTTCTTAACCTGAAACAATTTATTTAATAAAAAATATTTTAAACGCATGTATTGCCTGAATAAAATTGATACATAACTTAGGAAACAGAACACGACTTCACTCTCTCTCTCTCTCACACACAGACACAGACACAGAGAGAGAGAGAGACACACACACACACACACACACATTTCTACCCCTCTCTCTTTTCCCTGCCTCTCTCTCTCTCTCTCTCTCTCTCTCTTTACACCTTCTCTCACCTATCCCCCTTCCCAACATTGCAGTCCCCGTATGACATAGGAGGAGGAATAAAATAATGATATCCAGTTTTGTTAAGAAGGTAAATTAAAGACGATACCTTAATAGTTATGAAAGAAAGAAAAACAGCAACAAAAAACAAAATCCAAAATGCAAAAACATACAAAAATCAAATGATACGAAGCGAAATCAGTAATTTTAGACGAAAAATCACATTTAATCCCACAGGACACCACGTGCACATAAATATGCATATGATTGTAGAAGTTTCTTCAAAAAGAATTCTAATGCGTATTTGTAAATATGTTTGTACAAGTAAATATATGAATGCGTGAGTATAATATAACTAAATTTCTCCCTCTATCTGTGTCTTGTTTGAACGTCTAAATACTATTATATATACAGAGTGTAGAAACATCTATATCTTTTAAAACTAGTTCGTATTTGAGTAAGATGTTGTTTGCATGAAGTGTTCAATTATATCTCTTGTGTGAGCATAATTAAAAGAGTGCTGAAGGCCATACAGAGTGATATTTTACGCACAAGCAGGCACATACACAATCGTGCACACACGCATATATGTATGCACACACACACACACGTATGTATGTATTAGCGTACGTGTGAGTGAGTGACTGTATATGCATATGTATGCAAATGATCTAATTTATTAACCGAAGAGGAAACAAGTACTCAATGCAATTCATGTATTGGACAGTGTTATTCATTTTAATTTTGTATGTATTTGTGTGTGTGTGTGCGCGCGTGCGCGTGTCTGTGTGTGGTGAGCGCGTTTTATGGCAATGCGATAGTGAAGCTTGTAATGTAGTTGCTTCGAACTAAAGCTACGAGACTTTTAGTTTTAGCTTGACTAGCTTTTGTACAAATCAATACTTACTTTGTTTCATGATTTCTGCATCGGAATGAAGATTTTAGATTTGTTCAGAGTGGCCGCTGGTATTTGTCACTGAGGAGACTAAATCAAGCTGAGACACCGGTGTCTGACGATCCGCCGATGGTATTCTAAGTAAATTAAGTTTCTATAGAATACAGGTGTCTTAGAAGTTTCTCTGCGGCAAAATATTACAGCTAGCACCATTCAACTTTTGTATACACAGTAATAAT
>NC_142940.1:39845699-39883199 GCF_046866305.1 Octopus bimaculoides
ATATATTACTTCAGTATTTGACATCAGAAAACTTGTTTTAAAAAGCGATTAAACTTCTTTTCGCACTCTGCATTACAAACAATACAGTTTTCTTTTATTTTTCTCACTGCCGAAACCGTTATCATCCGTCTTCTTTCAACACTGTGATCTATCTTTGTATCTATTTCATAATAGAGTAACTGCGACCATTGTTGTGGATGAGCATGTCAGAGCTTTTGATGATATCAGTAAAAATAAATATTGTATTTTTGCAGGCGATTTGGTTTGAAACTGATTTGAAATTAAGGCTATTACGGCTTGGAAGACACAATTGAAATTGCATTGACAAGGTCGCAGGCAGGGAGATGAAAGTTTTAAAACCAAATAATAAATGTTTAAGTAAAAGTAAGTTTTCGTGAATTTATGGATGGCTCATAAGTATCTTTCATGCTGTAATTGCTGAATATTACAGCATCACAAACGACCACAAAACTAGCATAATACGAAAGGTAGTTTTCGGTGATACATTAATAGACTACTCACCGTTACACCACGCACGCTCATGCACGCGCATGCACACACACACACACACACACACACACACACACACACACACACACACACACACATCCTATACCTATTACCCATTGTACTTTTGCAAGTTATTATTTTAATATATGAAAACGTGCAAATGCAGCGTGCTGGCAAAATCTTTAGCACGCCGGGCGAAATGCTTAGCGGCATTTCGTACGTCTTTACGTTCTGAGTTCAAATTCCGCCGAGACTGACTTTGCCTTACATCTTTACTGGGTCAATAAAATAAACACCAATTGAGTACTGAGGTGGGGTGGGGGCTCCTTACTCGAACTTGCTGGTCTTGTGCCAAAATTTGAAACCAATATATAAAATAGTGACGGGACCCTTTGTGAATACCAGGGTGACACTCCCTTCTAATAGACTCTGACTACCACAACTTGCTTCAACTATTCTTGACTTAACTTTTCTGTTAGAATATCATTTCTCCTTCCTCCTTTCCTTTCTTTTTCTATCACTTTTCTGCATTTTCCCCCGCACTTTTTTAAAAAATCATTCTGGCTCCTTCTGCTTCTTTCTTTGTTTCTTCATTTTTCTTCTTTACTCGTCTTCAGTTTTGGTTTCAGTGTAATATTTCTTGCTTCGCTATTATTAAGTTGTTTATTTCGAGGTATACTACGGAGAGTGACTTTTACAAATCCTGATAAAGTAGAAGAAAAATGAGAAAGACAATAAATTGTACCAAGTTGAAAAAAAAAAAAAAAAAATTCTTCAAAAATATAATAAAATATAAAAAATATTTAAACAAGAAGAGGAAGAAAAAAAATCAGATCTCTCCATAGAGGTATTTGTTATATATTTGTTGGTGTTGCAATTTTGAATTCTTTATGTGTCTTTTATGGATTTTTTTCAATCTTTTGTTATTGCAATTGTGCAAATTGCATTTTCCTGGTGCTGTCAGACGTGAGGGAGAAAAATCTAAATGTTGACAATAGTATTTCGTTCTATTGTTCTTGTTATGCATTGATCGTATCTGAATTGGGTTAAACAGCCAATCAATAAGCTTCGTTGAATTCTCTGCTGACTGTTACATGATTGGGTAGTTTATTTCTCGGCAATGAAATGGTAGCATTGACAAACACAAGAGACGTTCTCAGAAAAACCGAATATTTTCACATACGTTAGAGAGACAATTGACTGAAGCCCAATCTCATCACTTTCTCATTTGTTCTCCAAGTTTCAGTTTCCTCGTTTTGCAGCTCTTTGCTTTTAACCCTTTCCAGAAGAAAAAAAGTTCTTTATAGATGTCTTTATTTGATGAAATAACCAAAGAAAAGAGAGAAAAACGAAGAACAGATAACAATATTTATTGTAACTTTTTCTTCCAATCTCAGCTCATTCTATTTTTTCCATTCTTATCTTCGCATTCATTTATACTTTGATATTTATTAGTCTTATTCCCACAACTTATAAATCTTGTCTCTCATCTGATTTTTACCCTCAAGTTCCCGTAGAAAACGTACGTATTTTTCTTTTCCTCGTGTACTCATACTAAAAGTACCCATAGATTAAAGACGTTTTCTAAGAGTTTGCTGTCAATACCATATTCCTTGGTTCATGCTAAAGGGATTGCTAAAAGAAAGAAAGAAAATGTATGTTAGTTGTGTCAGAAAGTATTGAAGCAATTCATTATTTTGTTATTTTGTTTTTTCTTTGAAAACTCAGATTCATTCGATGACTTAGCAGCAAATAATAATATCCAATTCTCTCTTTCAACATTTGCAATATTTTAAACATTTTGTCACTTCAGTAACAAACGACGATATATGCGAATTTTCGTGGCTGCAGGTATCTTCGACCTAAAGATAAGCCAATTTTGAAAATGGTTGAATGCATCTCGTGCATCGCTGATCCGGACATCTCTCACATCTTTACCTCAGCTTGTGGCAAGTAGGTTTCTTCAAAGTGCATGACTGATTAGCCCCCTTCTAGAATCTCGCAAACTGAGTACGCCGGAGATGCTTCCAGAAGACGAGATGTCAGTGGATACAATCTTTGTCTTGTTGACATTGATTTTCATGATAATGTTGGACGAGTACATACTGGGACGTTTATTATTGGTATATTGTATATCTGCATCAGTGGCATAACGTGACTTTTGGCTGCACACTGCAGTAGCCAAATTGGCAGCTCGCGTCTTCAAAAATAACGTTTCTTCAATTCCAGTAAAAGCGAATGTATAAACCGGCCACCCTGTGTGATCAATTCATCCCTTGACACTACGTGCTACGCCGTTTATCACGATGTAGGGAGCAAAGTGAAAGTCGAGGCGCGACCCACTATTTATAACACCAGTTTATGGCGACCCACTTAACTCTACTGAGTAAAAACATTAATGAAAGAAACAAATTTATTTCAGATTACATTTTCATTGAAGCTTGTGAGAAGGCCTCATTTATATTAAATGTGAAACAAAACGTTTTATAACTATTTCAACGTCTCCATACCCTATGAGCAGGTATTAACTCTAATACAAAACCTCGAAGCAGTAACTGTTATCGGCTCCATCAGTGTTGTACTGCGCTTAGTTAAAGTTCTCTATAAATAGGTAAAAACAGACTTTTCCTTTTTACGATTACGCACGAATAAATAACTTGAGAAAATGACCACCTCTGATTTGTTAAGTTCGCGAAAAAAGCCTACTGCTTTATAATTTTTTGCGACCCACTAGGATTCCGTTCGCAACCCATCAGTGGGTCGCGACTCATAGTTTGGGAACCACTGGTCTACAGCAAAGCACAGGAAACCCCGCTAGAACACGCTTCACGTTCCAATCGATAGCATGGTCGAGAGATCGTTGAAGGTAGAACACATCTCTGTCGGACACCTGAACGAATTTCGAGGAACTCAGATTCCTCTACCTCCTCCTTCCCCTCCCCCTCTCTCTCTCAGTGTCAGATTTTCTTTGACGACATTATCCGTGATGGCCTTCATCTCATCTCTTTTTTTTTCCTCTATATTATCCTTATTGTTAATACTATTCGTTTTTTTTCCCTTTTACTCCCTCTCTCTGTTTATAAACTGTTTTCTCTAAATCCAATCAACTTCTATTACTCATTACGCCATAGTTTTCTACTTCCGTTTCGACCTTTCCTTGTTTCCCCTTTTGCTTCCTTTCTCGTCATTACCTTCTTGTTTGTCTGTCTCCCTGTTCTCTTGCTTCTTTCTTTCTTTCTTTTTTCTTCATTACACCTTTTCTCCTCTCTTTCCACTTCCATATTTTCTCTTTTTCCTATGCTTCTCAACATTAACTTCCTCTGTCTGTCATTTTGTTTCTCTCTTTCCCTCACCATCATTCTCTTTCTCACTCCACTCAGTAAATCTCTGATAAAATTCAACCCTTCTCATACCTACTCTTCCTTTTTTACATTCTCCCTCACCCTCTCTCTCTCTCTCTCTCATCTTTCTCTCCCTCACTTCTCTCTCTCCCTCACTTCTCTCTCTTGTCTTTCTGCCGTCTCATCTCCCTTATTTTTTCACTGTTCTCTTTTATTTATTCACTCCTCCATCCCAAAGTCTGCTTACTCTTTCTGGTGTATTTTGTCTGCCTATTCCTTCCTTTATTGTTTTTCATCTCAATTCATTTAACTTCTCCCTTTCTCATTTCTCAGATAGATAGATAGATAGATAGATAGATATTTAGATAGATAAATAGATAGATAGATAGATAACTATCTCTTTCTCGTACGTTTTTATGATGTTCTAACCCCGACTCTCTCTGGCTATTTTCATATTCCACCTTTCCTGTACAACTCTACTTTCTCGCTTTCCATGTCTCCTTTTACCTCCGTCTCACCCCTCTCTCAGCACCCCACTTTCTCTACCTATTCTATACCCCCCTTTTCCTATATGTCTCATTCCACCCTCTTTTCCCCCCTCACACTAGCTATTTCCATCACACTTTTGTCCTCTGTGTCTCTCTCTTTTCTCCCTACAGCCCGTGCACTCAAACTGTTTTTATCCCTCTTTTCCTTTGTCTCACTTTTCCCCCCTCTCTCTCTAACAATTTCCCCTCTATGTCTCACTCCTCTCTCTATCTACCCCTCTCTCTATCTACCCCTCTCTCTAACAATTTTCTTCTTTTCCCTCACTTTTCTCTCTATGTTCCTTCTCTCTATCGCCACGCAGCAATCTACCTCTCTTTTATCCTCTACATATCTCTCCTCTTTCTCTACCCTCTCTCACTATCATCTCTTCTTCTGACTACATAACTCCTCTCCCTACCTCTCCTTCCTCTCTAATTACTCCCCTCTTTCTCCTTTTCTCTATGTCTGTCTTTCTACCACTATTTTCCTCTCACCCGTCACCACTCTTTTTTTCTGTTATACACTTGTTTCCGTGACAGCCAACATTCAAGGGGAGATACCATTAAATTTATAATCACCTTAGTGTCTAATTACAACTGGTAGTTGTGTCTTGTGTTGCTGAGTAAAGTTGTCACATAACAGGATGTCATCTGAATCTCATAACCAACCACCCTCACACCCTTTTCTCGTACTCACAAACCTCTAATGCAATTGTCACAGCTGCTGTTGTTGCTGCTGCTGCTGCTGCTGCTTGGTTTCTATCATATTGTATCTTATTTTATCTGTTACTTGTTTTAGTCATTTGACTGCGGCCATGCTCGTGCAATACCTTGAAGAACTGTAGTCGAATGAATCAAACCCGGTACCTTTTTTTGTTGTTGTTTTAAAGCCTGATACATTTTCTATAGATCACTTTTGCCGAAATGCTAAGTTACGGGATATAAACACACCGACACCGGTTGTCAAGCGGTGGAGGGGGGGACAGACACACGCACACATATACGACGGGCATCTTACATTTTTCTTCAACCAAATCCTCTCACAAGGCTTTGGTCGGCCCGAGGCTACAGCACAAAACACTTGCCCAAGGTGTCACGCAGTGAGACAGGACCTGGAACCATGTGGTTGAGAAGCAAGCTTCTTACTACGCAATTACTCTTGCGCCTATATGTTCTGAGTTCAAATCACCCTGAGTTCAAGGTTTCCTTTAATCTCGCTAGGAGTCAATAAAATTCTTTCTACTACAGCATAAAGCCTAAAATAAAATTCTGTGGGAAGGGCTATTCGATTACATCAACCCTGCTGCTCCGATAGTATTTATTTTATCGTCTCCGAAATGATAAAAGACAATACCGGCCTTAGCGGAAGAAAAGCCACTAAGCATTTTGTCCGGTGTGCTAACGATTCTACCAACTCACTGTCTTCTCTATAGGCAATAAATGAAGCATTAATTAAATACTGGGTCAAGTGAACGACTTCTCCGAATTTTCAAGCCTTGTGCCCATGTTAAACGCTATTATATTGTTCTAGATATCAAGCAACTCCAACATTACGTAAAAAAGCTGATAATGTGACTGTATAAAATAATTAAAAGGAACTGTTTGGGGTTTCTTGGTGGCAAACAATATTTTCAGGATAATGATAATAATAATGATTTCAAATTTTGGCACAAGGCCAGCAATTTCGGAGGAGAGGATAAGTCAATTATATCGACCCCTATGCGCAACTGGTACTTACTTTATCGATCCCGAAGGATGAAAGTTGACCATGGCGGATGTGAACTTAGAGCGTAAAGACGGACGAAATGCCGCTAAGCATTTCGCCCAATGTGTTAACGATTCTGCCATCTCGCTGCCTTAAATAATAATAATAATAATAATAACAACAACAACAACAACAATGATAATAAGAAGAAAAACAACAACAATAATAATAATCCTTTCTACTATAGGCACAAGGCCTGGAATTTGAGGGGGGGGGTAAATCGATTACGCCAACCTCAGTACTGAATTGGCACTTAATTTATCAACCCTGAAAGGATGAAAGGCAGAGACAACCTCGGCGGAATTTGAACTCAGAACGTAATGACGGGCGAGATACCGCTAAGCGTTTCGTCCATCATGCTAACGCCTTCCTTCATAATAATAATAATAAATGCCCTGATGCAATACCAGGCACTGGGTCTCGTGGCTGCTAATCTTAACTGATTGGAAGTGTTATCACATACATGTTTTGTAGATGGGTTACAGCAGATAATCTGCTCAATACCACAGCTTTGCTTGTCAGTTACTTGACCTTAACCAGTTGAGCATGTCACTTGGTGGCTGACGATATGAGCAGAAGTAGTGGGGGAGCATCATAGCTATGTGCTTAGAGGAATTGTTTGGGCTTTGAAAAATTCTAATTGAGTCCCATCTGCAAGGTTATGTGCAGTTTATCTTGTTATGAGATCATCATGTCGTGCATCTATGATTGTGATGCATTGCATAGTGTACTGTTATCAGACGGGTAGTCATGATGGGGGAGCGGTTAGCCGACTACATCGGTCCCAATACTTAATTAGTATTTTATTTTATCGTCTAGGAAAGGATGAAATGCAAAGCTGACCGTGGCAAGATTTGAACTCAGGACATCAAAGAGCTGGAAGCGATGTTGGTAAGCATTCCTGCCAGCTAATATCTTTTGTACATTATTGCTTCTCAGATTGTTTATTATTAAGTCTACTGCTTTTTCAGTTATGAAAGTAGTAGTAGTAGTAGTATTATTATTATTATTATTATTATTATTATTATTATTATTATTATTATTATTATTATTATTAGTAGTAGTAGTAGTAGTAGTAGTAGTAGTAGCAGCAGCAGCAGCAGCAGCAGTTATTGTTGTTGTAATTGTATTTTCGTTGAGATATCTTGATTGATGTATATATATATATCTTCGAAACGTCTAGTTAGAATAGAGGCAGCTGATGAATAATTCCAAGTGGCTTTCTGTTTTCCTATGCGTTCGTTCCGTTGTCTGTAGTTCATTGTTCTAACGTCATGTACCCTGATATGCATCTATATACACATGTAGATGTAAGTATATACATATATGTGTGTATACATGCATATATATTCTTTGTATATATATATATATATATATGTGTGTGTGTATGTGTGTGTGTGTGTGTGTGTGTCTTTGTGTCTGTGTTTGCTCCACCACTGTCGCTTCACGAGTGATGTTGATGCGTTTATGTCCCCATAATTTAGCGGTTCGGCTAAGTTACACCGATAGAATAAGCACCAAGCATAGAGAAAATAAGTCCTGGGGTCGATTTGTTCGTTTAAAAGGCAGTGCTCTGGCATGGCCACAGTCAAATGACCGAAACAAATAAAAAAATAAAGGAATATGTACGTGTGTGTGTGTGTGTGTGTGTGTATATATATATATATATATATATATAAGCATCCTTCAGTTTTCTGTAGTTTAATTTCCATTTACCAAATGGAAATTAAAAGCCTTGTGTTGACAGAGGCTGTGGTAGAAAATATTTGGCCAAAATGCAATGCATTTTGACCATACGTTTGTAATGCTTGTATGTGTAGGTGTGAATACATATACGCAGATGCATATATTGATAGATAAACAGATACATTTGTTGATATATATTTTTTCTTTCTCAAAGGGCTATATTTATTATTATCTGTCTAGATATGACTTTGTACATGGGAGCATCTGTATGGTAAATATATATGAGTATTGTGATTACCTACTGTATTCTATGAAATACAATTATAATGACATAAAAGGACTACTCTAACAATTAATGGTAAATTTCAAGGTGGGGCAGGCGATTTCATAATTGTGCTTTCTCATATTCTAGTCACGAAATATCATATTCATAAGTATGTGCATTACACACACACACACACACACACAAATATATAGTGTATGTGAATTTCAACTATAATGTATGTATATGTATATGCATATATATATATATATATATATATATATATATATATATATATATATATATGAACATATATATGCATCTATATGTGTGTATGTGTTTGTGTATGTATATATGCTATATATGTATGTATGTGTCTGTTAACGAACATAGGTCCACTAGCTCACACATGTGTATATATATGTGTATATTAACATTATTTTCAGAATGTCAAATCAAACAGGCAAAAATGAATTCTCCAGTTATATCAACACCATACAAAGTTGAAGGGGTCGAGTGAGAGAAGGAGTGATAAAGAGAGAGAGCACAGTATGAAGAACAACAAATGTGAAGAACGAAACAGGAGTTAGAGAGAACACAAAAAAGTACAAATTAAGATGACAATAGATTTTTAAATAAACAGTGTCAGCCTACAGCTATAACCTTTTGTTTTAAGGTTTTCCATTACACATATGTTTGTCTATGGTTTCCAATGGGTGGAGTACTATTGTTGCAAACCCTAACTGAAGAGCCCACTTCATTGCCTTGTGAAGCAAAGAGAAAGACCAGAAACTCAGTTATCAACACTACCCAACCCTTCCTAACTGTTAATTATTATTTTTGTTGTTGTTGTCGTTGTTGTTATTGTTATTATTATTATTATTATCCTTATTATTATTATTATTATTATTATTATTATTAGGGTGGCCAGCTGGCAGAATCATTAGCCCACTCGACGAAATCCTTAGTAGTATTTCGCCCGCCACTACATCCTGAGTTCAAATTCCACTGAGGTCGACTTTTCCTTTCATCCTTTCGGGGTTGATAAATTAAGTATCAGAGAAATTCTAGGATCAATGCAATCGACAAGTCCCTTCCCCTAAAACTTCAGGCCTTGTGCCTATAATAGAAAAGATTATTATTATCATTATTATTATTATTATTATCATCATCATCATCATTATCTTTATCGGTGACACGTAAAAGCACCCACTACACTCTCTGAGTGGTTGGCGTTAGGAAGGGCATCCAGCTATAGAAACTCTGCCAAATCGGACTGGAGCCTGGTGTTGCCATCCGGTTTCCCCAGTCCTCAGTCAAATCGTCCAACCCATGCTAGCATGGAAAGCGGACGTTAAACGATGATGATGATGATTAAGGCAGCGAACTGGCAGAATCATTAATACACCAGGCAAAATGCTTAGTGACATTTCAGTTGTCTTTATGTTCTGAGTTCCAATTCTGCCGAGGTCACCTTTGCTTTTCATCCTTCTAAGGGGGAGGGGGGGGGCGATAAAACAAGTACCAGTTAAACAATGGGGTTGATGCAATTGAGTTACCTCTTCCCCAAAAATTGCTGTCCTTATGTATCATTATTATTTACTACTACTACTACTACTACTACTACTACTACTACTACTACTACTACTACAACTACTACTGCTGCTTAGTGAGATTTCTTAAGACTCTTTAGACTGAGTTCAAATACTGTCAAGTTCTACCTTGCCTCTCATCCTTTCAAGCTTAACAAAATAAAGTACCAATCAAGTACAAGGGTTGACGTAACTGACTTGCCCACTCCCCCCAAATTTCAGGCCTTGTACCTTTAGTGGAAAGGATTATTATTATTATTATTATTATTATTATTATTATTGGGTGAGAGAGTAACACATGCCTTCAAAGCGACACAGGGGTACAAATATATGAAGCCCAAAATACCTATCCTGACTGCCTGTCTGATAAGGGTACACCAGGCACATGCATCACAACCCTATGTGTGTAACATGGTGATCTCATGCCAAGATAAACAGCGTATGATCTTGCAGGTTGGGGCTTAGTTAGAATTTTCTTCAGGTCGAGTAGCCCAACCCACTCAAAAGGTTCCTGAATAAGTTTTTCTTTAGGGATGTCGAACGAAACACCCATGTTTCCAGAAGTGAGTTATTCAAATTCCAAAGAATCTCTCTCAGCACATGGCTATGATGCTCCCCCACTACTTCTGCTCATGATCAGAGATGCACACATCATTAGCCACCAAGGGACTTGCTCAACTAATTATGGTCAACTAAATAGAAGTACATCATCATCATCATCATCATCATCAGTTAATACCTGTTTCTCATGCTAGTATGTGTTGGATGGTTTGACTAGAGCTGGCAAGCCAGAGAACTACATCAGGCTCCATTGTGTATTCAGGCATGATTTTTGTGTCTGGATGCCTTTCCTAATGCCAACCACTTTACAGAGTGCACTCAGTACTTTTCATGTGGCACCTGCACATTGTATGTGTATGTGTATCTCTGTCACCTCACCATCGCATTTACAACCGGTGCTGGTTTGTTTGTGTCCCTATAATGTACAGTTCAGCAAAACAAAACCGATAAACCAAGTTCCGGTGCTCTGATCGATTTAGTCCACTAAACTCATCAAGGTTATGCCCAGCATGATTGCAGTTCAAAGGCTGAAACAAGTAAAAAAAAAAAAAAAACCCAGAAATAGGAATAATTAACATATCAATCATCTTTGTTGTTGATAACCAGCAGCTAGTTTTGTAATTTGGTTTGTTGTTGCAAAACACAATTGCTGAGAATCAAATTGTTTTATTCAGTTACAAACATCAACACAAACCATTTTTTTTATTGAAATTTCTGGATGTCACCTTTCAACAAAAATAACATCATGAGGATCCCAGCCTGAGGAATACTATAATGTAATTTGTGCACAAAACAGAAGAACTAAGGACTTAATTGCCAGAGGCCATTATTGGGTTACAAAATGAAACAGCAGAGATGATCTTTGAATATCAAGGCTCATCTGAAGTATGGTTACAATGGCAATATGAAGCTTCTTTTTACTGTGGAATGAAACCAAACTACTTTTTTCTATTATTAATTTTCATCAACCTGCTGTGGCCCAAATTTGACGAAGAACAGAAATTGAGTTTGAAGAAGCAAGAAAATATTGGAAATGGTTCAAGAATTAAGAACTACACCAAAAATTAAAAGTAAAAGCAAAGTTGATCAGTATAATATAAATTAGTTCCAGGATTTACTGATCTATTTTCAGATCAGTGACAACCCTGTGTTTTTAGGGGGGGGGTGTAAATATATTCTTTTATTCTTTTACTTGTTTCAGTCATTAGACTGTGGCCATGCTGGAGCACCACCTTTAGTTGAACAAATCAACCCCAGAACTTATTCTTTGTAAGCCTACTGCTTATACTATCAGTCTCTTTTGCTGAACCGCTAAGTTATGGGGTTATAAACACACCAACATCGGTTGTCAGGCATTGGTGTGAGATAAACACAGACACACAAACACACACACGCACATATACACACACACACACATACACTCACATATTTATATACAATGGGCTTCTTTCAGTTTCCGTCTATTAAATCCACTCACAAGGCTTTGGTCGGCCCGAGGCTATAGTAGAAGACACTTGCCCAAGGTGCCACACAGTGGGACTGAACTCGAAACCATGTGGTTGGTAAGCAAGCTACTTACCACATAGCCACTCCTGCACCTATATCTTAGAATATATTTATGATGTGCATTATGGTACAAATTCCATGTTTTTAAGTGATCTAAATTAAGCCTTCTACTGAAATTTCGTATTAATTTCATGTTTCAAGCATTAATCGATGATGATGATGATGATGATGATGAAAGGCTGTGTGAAAGACACAATGAACAGCTGGCTTCAAAACTGGATTTGCTGAACTGCTAAGTTATGGAGATGCAAACACACTGACATCAGCTGTCAAGCAATGGTGGGTGAGTGGGGGATGAACACAGACACAAAGACACACACATAAATATATACATACATACAAGCATACATACACACACACATACATTCATCCGTATCACGTCCTCACTTTGTTGTTTTTTTTGTTATTGTTTTTTGTGTTTTTTTGAACTTATATATATATATATATATATATATATATATATATATATATATATATATATATATACGAAAGGCTTCTTTCAGTTTCTGTCTACCAAATCCACTCACAGAACTTTGGTCAGCCCGAGGCTATAATAGAAGAGACTTGTTCAGGATGCCATGTAGTGGGACTGAACCCAGAGCTATGTGTTTGAGAAGCAAGCTTCATATCACACAGCCACATCTGTGCCTGATTTGCAGAAAATGATTCACTGACATTTTCCCAAACTTTGGCTGACAGATATGTCCTCTCCTCTCAACCACTTTTAGTGATAGTGATAGCACTATTACAAGAGTCTCTGCTCTTTGGAGTTGCCAAAGTCGAATTCAATATGAACTGATTCCAGTGTTTGCTTCTACTAAATAAAAGTCACAAACACAAAAACATAACATATAATACACAATATACTCTGTCTGTCTATCAGTCTGTCTCTGTTTCTCTGCCCCATTCTGTCTGTCTGTCTGTCTCTGCTTGTCCCTTTCAGTCTGTCTGTCTGTTACATACACATGTATGCACACTCATGTCTGTGAACAAATCTCTGGTGGTAAAGTTATTATCAGACCCATCCAGTACATACTGGCCTAGAAAATGAACCTGAAGTTAATTTATTCATGCATACATTCACATACAGTTACACACATGCACACATACATACATACATACATACATACATTTATACACACGTATATATATATATATATATATATATATATATATATATATATATATATATGTATAAATAACAGGACAGTGTGCTTCATGCATTTATTATATGGAGTTTGTGTTGATTAAATTGAAATTATTACAAGTGAATATATAATTTATATGTGTGTGTGTGTATATATATATATATATATATATATATATATATATATATATATATATATATATATATATATATATATATAATAGCTAAACAAATGACTATATAAAAGGCAATGCAATTATTGAGGCATTTCCTGAATATATATACACACACATATATATGCATATATACACATACACATACACACATATATGCATATGCACACACATACACTAACACTTACATTTCTTGTTGTTTTTCTAATTTCTATTCATTTTTCTTATTAATAATATTTTCCTTCCACACACATTAAATTTACAATAATATTTTATTGAATATACAATATTCCTATTTAATATTTTTCTTAACTTTCTCAAATATCTTTATCTTTTTTTTTTATAAATAAATAAATAAATAAATATAAATCACCAAGCTTAGTAATTTCTCATGTGGAATTATACATATATACATACATACATACATACGTACGTACGTACATACATACTTACATAGATATATATAAGCGTGTATTACAGCTTAATTATATAATTATAATTGAATATCAACATCAACGACAAAACATTTAGAAAAAAGATAAAGCAATAATAATAATAATAATAATAATAATAGCGATAATAATAATAATAATCATAATCATAATGGACCATGGATAAAAACGAACAAGAAATATGTGATATATTTATTGTTACTGGTATATTTCTCAATATTTTCAATGATTATTTATGGCTATTATCAAAGTCATATGTGACATTATTACTGTTTCTTCATTGCTACATATATTATTTAAATATGCTGCTATAAAACTTTAACTACAATCTTCTCATATCGGGCTTTATTCAAATGAAATAATTATTATTTTTGCATCAAAGCTGGTTCCCTAAGCATCTCTCGCGAAATTTATGGCGGTATCTAATTTTATCTTAACCGATTCATCTCTAAGTATATACAAATATTAAAACTGATGATGATGGCGATGATGATAAAGAGGAGGAGGAGGAGGAGGAGGAAGATGATGATAAAACGTTTGTATGCATGTGCAAGCTGAGATATGTATACAATGACATAAATATACTCATATGATCTCACATGCACACAAAAGTTACACATAGGTGCACATTTATGCATACATGTATAAAATCATAAGAACTCGTCTTGAAATACAGATATACTCATGCACATGTGTGTGCTTGTGTATGTGTGTGTGTGTGTGTGTGAGTGTGTGCGTGCTTGGATATTCAGCAAATGTAATATGCCTATATGAATACGCATGCACAAATGTATGTGTGTGCATGTGTTTATGCGTGTATATGAATATACGGGTATATGTGTATGTATATATACCTATATGTATATGTATAAGCATATATATACATATATATATGCATATGTATAAGCATATATGTAGGTACATACATGTATATATATATATATATATATATATATATGTGTGTGTGTGTGTGTATATGAATTCACACATATATATATATATATATATACACCAGATTATTGATATATAATACATATACACCCACACACCTTTAGAGAAATAAGAAATTTGAGAGCATATATGAAAGCACTCATATATTCACACTCATACACACACACGCACACACATTCACACGCACAGAAAAATACATAGACCGGCAAAGATAGATATAGATGATAAATATGTGCACACACATATACATAATACATGTGTGTGTGTATATATATATATATATATATATATATATAATATGTGATAATGTGTGTATGTATGAATATATATATATGTATGTGTGCATTTGTATAGCAAAGCTTTATTAAGACGCATAGCAATTCATTCAGGTGCAGAGATTAAAATCTCGTCTGTATAACAAGTGATACGATGTTTATGACTATCACATGACAACAAATTCATATTAATATCCAGCCAAGACATTTTCACTGCCCCTGCCCCTCACACAATTTTCTTCTCTATTTTACCTCCCCGTAACATTGCATTCAAAATGCAAGCATAAATATCATATCTGTGTGCATAACATATATTATTTCTTTACACACACACACACACACACACACACACACACACACACACACACACACACACACACACACATATGTATAATACACACACACACACACACACACACACATACATGTATATATATATATTTACACACATACACACTCATATATATATACTTAAACTCATGTATATATATATGTATATATATATATATATATATATATATATATATATATATATATACACACACAAATACGTGTGTCTGTAATGCATAGTCAGGTAGAATGTGAACCAAGGAAATTACTAACCAAAATATGGTTATTAGTCACATTAATTACAAAATTATTCGTGTGGGAGTGAAACTGATATAGGTATAAAGCAAAACCTCCCACACAGACACACACACACATACACACACACATATAAGCGAGTTACAAGTGCACACATTCTCTTAGACACACTCATGCATCTAGCTATAAGCATGGTTATGTGGTTAAGATGTTTGGTTTGAAACCATAATTTAATTGTAGGTTCAAACTCACTGCTTTCATCTACCCCAGTTTCATTCCAATGTCTCATTGGATACCCTAAGGCTATTATGAATATTCCCTGACTTAGTGGAATCATGTGGAGGTGCAATGGCCCAGTGGTTAGGGCAGTGGACTTGCGGTTGGAGGATCACGGTTTCGATTCCCAAATCAGGCGTTGTGTGTGTTTATTGAGCGAAAACACCTAAGGCTCCACGAGGCTCCGACAGGGCATAGTGGTGACCCCTGTTTTACACTTTCGCCCCAACTTTCTCTCACTCTTTCTTCCTGTTTCTTGAGTAAAGCTGCAATGGATTGGAGTCCCGTCCAGCTAGTGGGGAACACACACACCATGGAAACCGGGAAACCGGCCCTATGCTCCACAAGAGGCTAAGAAGATTCCCAGTAGTGGAATCACATATGTATATATATATGTATGCGCATACACACATATATGTATGCATACATATATGTAAGCATACTCACACATACACAGGTACATATAAATACATGTATGTATGTGGCTGTGTAGCAAGATTCTTGCTGCCCAACCAAATGATTCAGAGTTCAGTCCCACAATAAGGCACCTTGAGACCTTAAGCAAGTATCTACTACTATAGCCTCAGGCTGATCAAAGCCTTGTTAGTGGATTTGGTAGAAAGAAACTGAAAGAAGCCTGTCGTATGCATATATATCTATGTATGCATATATATATATATATATATATATATATATATATATATATATATATATATATATATACGTATGTATGTATATATATATATGTATATATATTTATATATAATAATATTAGGGACAAAATCCAAAATTACGATGAGTTCTTGAAACTTGGTTGTTTTCCCTAAAACTATATATATTTATATATATATATATACATATACATATCTCATGTAAAAAGTACCATCCAAACATGGTCAATGCCAGTGCTCCCTGACTGGTTCCCATGCCAGTGGTATGTAAAAACCACTACACTCTCGGGGTGGTTGACATTAGGAAGGGCATCTAACTGTAGAAACTTTGCCAGATCAGATTGGAGCCTGGTGCAGCCCACTGGCTTGCAAGTCCTCAGTCAGACCGTCCAACCCATGCCAGCATGATGATGATGATGATGATGATATATTCATGTGTGTGTGTATGTGTGTTTCTCAACAATTTTGACTAACAGAACAAGTATGAAACTTCAAAAAATTAAGTCCTGAGGTTAATTTACTCAAATAAAATCCTTCAAGGCAATGCCCCAGCATGGTCACTATCAAAATGACTGAAGTAAACAATAAAAAATAAAATTGTCTATCTGTCAATCAATCAATCAATCAATCACTCATTGGTATTATTTTGTCTCTCGAAGACAAATAGCAAAGAATTGATTTTGGCACAAATCAAACACAAAATGTAACTCAGTATTTCAAAATATTTTCATATCGCACTCTACCAACTTTGCTCCTCACTGTTCCCATTAGTAACCATTTCTAACTTACGTACAAGGCCTATAATGTTAACCCCTTGCAGACTGGAAACAGTATTGACCACATCAAAATGCTATGTGTGTGAGCAGTGCGATGTCTCACTGTGTATGGTACCATGTTTTCATATATACCAAACTGAGAAGAGTCTGTAAATACACTGTGAAATTCCTTGTATGAAAAATTATGTAGTTACTGAATGGCCCTATACCGGTACACAGCACAGACTGTCAGTACTAAATTCATCTGCATGGGGTTAAGGGTAGTGGATTGGACAATAATATTGACCCCAGTGTTAACTGGTACTTTATTTTATCAACCTCTGAAAGATAAAAGACCAGGTTGACCTCAGCGGATTTTGAACTCAGAACACCTATCATCAAGTATTTCCTCTGATACTGAAGATTTGTCAGTCTACCACATACTATAATCCCTTCTACTAAAGGCACAAGGCCTGCAATTTGTGGGGAGAGGACTAGTTGATTTCATCGACCCTAGTGTTTCGCTGGTACTTAATTTATTGACCCTGAAAAGATGAAAGGCAAAGAAGACCTGGGCAGAATTTGAACTCAGAGCATAAGGACAAATGAAATGCCACGAAGCATTTTGCCTGGTGTGCTAATGATTCTGCCACCTACTAATAATAGTTTCTGAATATTAGGCATATTATAATCAATCCATCATCAACATATAACGTCCCTTTTTTCCATGCCTTCATGGTTCAGATAGAATTTGCTGAAGCAAAGATTTCCTACAGCTGGATGCCCTTCCTGTTACCAAACCTCACTTATGTCCATATAAGGTAATATTTCCCCATGGCCAAACATTTTTTCACAGGACACTGAAAGTGAACAACTTCACTACTATGATGCTGCTGCTCATTTGCAACCATCATGCGATGTCTATACAAAGGTACATACTCACAAACACAGGTACATAGATTTATATATATGCATACACACACACACTCACTCACATACACACACACACACACACACATGCACACACACACACACATCTTCTATCTTTTGCTTGTTTCTGTCATTAGACTGCGACCATGCTGGGGCACTGTCTTGGAGAACTTCTAAGTCACATGAATCGACTCCAGTACTTATTTTTTAAAAACCTGGTACTTATTCTATTGGTCTCTTTTGCCAAACCACTAAGTTATGGGCATGCAAGCACACCAGAACCAGTTGTCAAGCAGTGGTGGTAGAGAAACAGAGACACAAAGACACACACACACACACACACATTTACACACATATATGATAGGCTTCTTTCAGTTTCCATCTACCAAATCCACTCACAAGGTTTTGGTCAGCCTGGGACTATAGTACAAGACACTCGCCCAAGGTGCCATGCTGTGGAACTGAACCTGGAACTGTGTGGTTGGGGAACAAGCTTATATATGCCGAATAGGCTTCTTTCACAAGCTTATATATGCCGAATAGGCTTCTTTCACCTAATCAACTCACAAAGCTTTAGTTGAAGTGGGGCTTCTAGTAGAAGACACTCGTCTCAGGTACCATGCTATAGGACTGAACCCCCAAACTCATTGTCATCGACTTCAGTACTTGAGTGTTATTTTTCTGTTTCATTGACCATAGAGGGTTGAAAAGCAAAGTTGATCTCAGCAGGATTTGAAATCAGAATGAAAAAATATTACTGAGGATTTTGTCCCCTGTTCTAACCATTCAGCCAATCTTCCAGTCTGTTGCTAATAATGACAATGGTAACACTCTTTGGTAGCAGAATATTTGTTATTATTTTTCTATTTCCCAGTTTTTTTTACTCAGTGAAACATTAGCTGGAGAATAAGAAAGCAATAAACAATTTCTAATTGCTTTTTAATTCCACACACAAAGCTATAAATGTTCAAGTTGAAATATCCACTCAGAAACCTTACCAGGGTACATATCACATATTTGCTGATATTAGGGGGTGCATAGCACTAGGGTAAGTAGTGCTGGCTGTAGAAGTGGTGGTGCTGGAGGTAGAGATGTTTTTGCTGTTGTTGGTTGTGGTGGTGATGCTTATAATGGTTGGCAGTGGAGGTGGCGAAGGTATAGTTGGTGATAGTGGTTTTTGTAATGGTGGTAGTGGCACTGGCAGGTGGTAGTGAAGGTAGTGGTAGTGGTGGTGATGGTGAAAGTAGTAGTAGTGTTGGTGGTGAAGGTAGTAGTGGTGGTTGTGGTGGTAAAGGTAGTAGTGCTGTTGCTGGTTGTGGTGGTTGTGGTGGTAAAGGTAGTAGTGCTGTTACTGGTTGTGGTGGTGATGGGAGGTGGTTCTAGAATGGTAGAGGTGACAGTGGCAATGGTGGTGCTAAGTTATTAGAAAGAAGCAAGGGCTTTCTAAATACAGCTTAACACATACATTCGCTTAGTAATTTTGGGTTTCAGGTTAACTAACTATTTCTTTAACGAAGGCCAAAATCCTATCTGCTCATATTATGAGCAAAATAGTCACACAGACACACAAATAAATTAATAAATGCATACATAAATAAATATAAAATATTTAGATGAGGTGAAACTTTATATGAGATTGCATGGCTTCACCAGTTATATTCAAAATTATCAGATGATGGAATGACAGAGATAATTATATGATTGACTAAAGTGCTTTATAGCATTTTATATAAGAACTCTACATCCTGAGTTTTTATCCTACCTTAAGAGACATTATATTCATATTCTTCTAATACCAGTGAACAAAATATCAGGAATGTACTGGGCTTGATTTAATCTTCTATTACTTGTATGTATATATATACAAATTATATATGTAAGCATGGGTGTGGCTGTGTGGTTAAGAAGATCTCTTTGCAGATATGTGGTTTGGGGTTCAGTCTCACTGAATGGTATCTTGAGCAAATATCTTCTATAATTCCAGATCAACTAATGCCTTGTTAGTGAATTTGGTTGACAAAACCTGTATGGAAGCCTCTCATAATTATATATACAAAATTAAGATAAACACTATTATAAATGTTTAGTTCCTACATATGTTTCACTATTATACTTATTTGGAACTCATCATTGGATATTCCAAGTGGATTTGGATGCCTAACTGCAATAGATCATCAGGGAAACACTTTATTGCAATATGTTATAGAGATCTAATATCCTAATATCTTTAGTGGTATTTATGATTTTACACTATCTATGCTCTATATATCATAACTAGAAACACTGCTAAGTATAGTGTTTAGTATATACTATAAGTATCATGGTATCCTAATCACTGTAGCTGAAGTCCATAGGATAACGATGATCTACTTGGAGTATAAACTCATACAGTAGTAGTTACACACCTAACTGTAAAAGCAAAAGATGTGTGTGTGTATGTGCGCATATATCTTTGTGTCTGTTTGTGTCTCCACACCACTTAACAACACGTGTTGATTTGTTTACATCCTTGTATCTTAGTTGTTCAATGAATGAGGTAAGTAGAAAAACAATAAGCGCTAGATTTGATTTATTTCATTAAACCCTTCAAGATGGCACTCCAGCATGGGTGTAGTCCAAGACCTGGTGAAACAGTTAAAAAGTAATTAGAAATATATTCTATATGAATCTGTAGTTGTATGCTTATGATGATATATATATATACATATATATATATATATATATATATATATATATATATATATATATATATATATATAGTTTACACTGTGCTGGTGCCACGTAAAAAGCATCTGTGTTGGCACCATGTAAGAAGCACTTTGTGTACTCTGTAAAGCGGTTGGCATTAGGAAGGGCATGCAGCCATAGAAACCATGCCAAAACAGACAGTTGGAGCCTGGTGAGCTCTCCAGCTTGTCAGCTTCTATCAAGCCATCCAACCTACGCCAGCATAGAAAACGGACGTTGAATGATGATGGCTGTTACAATTTACCATTATTTTTTTTTTTTTTTTTGAGTCAATAATTCAGGATACCATTTCATATTGGAGTTATGTAATCTCCCAGAGTTCTTCAAAGATGGGATTTTGACTGAGAAGACTTAAATGAATATTTTTGGTGATTTTTGTGCTTTCAGGGTGTGTTTTAGCTAACACCTATGACAATGGTATTGCTGTGAGTAACAGCAACCCCAGGAGGGAGTCGCTTGTCTATCATCGTGCTTAGTGTCATTGTAAGTTGTGGTTGATGATGATGATTATGATGATGATGAACATGATACTGGTGGTGATGGGAGTAATGGTGAGGATGGCAACAATGATTATGGTGATGAGGAAGATAATGACAGGTTGCAGTGATGATTACAATGATGATGATGATGATACTGACGGTTGTGATGGTGATGATGATGATGCATTGCCTAAAACTAGCTTTGGATACTTTATCAGCTTAGTTTCTTTTATTTCTTATCATTTTGCAATATCTCTTAATTTTTATGAGTTCTTCAGTGAATCATTCATTCTACGACAATATTTGTAATGAAATACACAGCCCATGTGTGCTCCAATTAATTTTGAAAATAATCATGAATTTGGAAAAATTTTAGTGTAAAAATAAGATCACTTTTTCATTATCAAGACAATATCTTGGAATAAACCTTACGTAGAATGTGTTATGAAGGTTCTTACATAACATATTCTTACAAAGAATGTTTGAATGTTTTAATTTAAATATAAACATTCTAAAACCAGGCGTAGTTCCAAAAGGGACGATCTCTGGTTTTGGCATCAAAATAGATAATTCTGGTTTAGTTCTTGTCAAATATAACCATTTATTGGTATTAATGAGGGTGGAGAATAAAATGGCTTCTCACGACTTTGTTAAAAAATGGGTGATTGCATTAAATATGGCAATGGTGACTAGACCTTCTCTAAGCATGTGTCTTTAGGTTGGAGAATAACAGCCAGGTGAGGGCTCATGCCCTTGTTGGTCAAGATGATCCTAGATCTATGTGGTTTCTTGATTGGTCCAAGTTTTTGGTCCACCTGTATTGGGGAAAATATGTTATTGATGTATTCCTGAATTTTGTATGGGCACTTCCATCTCGTTTCCACTCCTCTCCCTTTCTTTATTGCATCCTGTATGAAACCCCACTACAAATTGTAAACTGTTCTTTTACTGTCTCCCTTCATCTAGTGCCCCTTCATCTGATGCACATGGTTCTGGGTCCTGTCCCACTGTGTGACACCTTTGGCAAATGTCTTCTGCTATAGCCTCAGTCTGACCAAAGTCTTATGAGTGGATCTAGTAGACAGAAACTGATAGAAGCCAGCCATATATATGTATGTATGTGTGTGTGTGTGTGTGTGTGTGTGTGTGTGTGTGTATATATATATATATATATAGATTTAGATTTAGATTCAAAATTGAATGTGGCACTTAAGTTGAGGCACCAGAATATAGTATGGTATTATCCAAACAATTCCAAAAACAAGGTGATAAAAAAAAACAAAAAAAGCAACATGGATTTTAAAAGTTATTTAAGTAATGTGAGCATCACATTAAATGCAAAATGCAGAGCAATCTTCAGCTGCATAAGGATATAGAAAATTATGGCAGAATGGACATATTACTATTGTGGCAACATTTAAAATCTAAATGGGAAGAAGAATACATAAAAATCCATCTTGACATAGCCAAGGCTAGCAGGCTAGTAATTAATTCTAGGTAGATTCTATTTCCCTCAACCAAATTCACCTACAAGGCATCGACTGGCTGAAAGCTATAATAGAAGACACTTGCCCATCATACCACACACTGTGACTGAACTCAAATCATGTGGTTACTAAGCAAGCTTCTTAACCACAGAGCCATAAAGAAATTAAACAGAAGTGTTAATGAAATTTGGGTCTTTGAATTCTTTTCAACCACATTTTTGGAATAATATTCGTTGATTCCTTCCTGGTCTTTCTTTGACAGTGATTATACCATTTAAGGTATGCAAAAGAATTTCTTCCACCACAAAATGAAGCTATTGCAGTAAAGAAGCATTGACTGTCTTCACCAAAGAAGGGTTTGTAGTGAGTACCATAAAAGAGAAACGATAAGCTTTTGGCAAAATGAGCCCTTGATTCAGTTTCACTTATCATTTGCAGCTATTTCACATTATTTATTGTCTCAGATGCCCCAGGGGGATGCCATAAATGTCACAATTTACCAGTCTTTCTCACCAAGAAACTCCTGACAAGTTTGGGATGCCTACTTACGTAAAATTAAGAAGTAAATGAAAAATGCAACAATTATTTGGGACACGGAATAATTCATTGGTAGAAATGTAAGGGAATCTGAAAATTTAGACAAATACAGAATTAGGTAGAGATGGGGAGGGAATAGAGTTGATACCTTATGGTCTTTTTTTAATTTATATTTTTGCATTTTTTGTATCTTGTTTTACCCCCTGCCACCACCATGCCTATCCCATCATGCCTCATAGTAACAATGAGTAATCTCACAGGCCGTGATTTATTTTCAGTAAAATTTACTGTAAAGAATTAATCTCCGATTACTCTTCCACAAAAACCCTGCTTCCTCTTCTCTAACACGACATTCCTGAATAATTTCTCATTGCTATTTTTAGAGGAATTAAAACAAATGAATAAAAGTGTAGAGACAGACAGACAGACAATCAGTCAGACTGATAGGGAGTTGGTTATACAAGGGGATAGCTTGGTAACTAAATGTGTGCATGTATAAACACATATGTGCTCACGTATGTATGCACATTGAATATAATGGAACAGGAGATAAAGGACTCAATACATGGTGCAGGGTAAAATAAAATTCATTCTTTACTCTGCTGCTCTAAATGTTACAATTCTTTATTTGATCATTCTGTGTGTGTGTTTGTGTGTGTGCGTGCCTGCGTGTGTGTGCGTGCCTGCGTGTGTGTGTGTGCGTGTACGTGTGTGTATGTGTGCGAGTGTGTATACAGTGAAGGCATGTAGTCTAGTTGCACTCATGATCGTAAGTCCATGGTTTCAATTCCTGGACTAGGTAGTGCATTGTGTTCTTAAGCAAGACACTTCATTTTCTGTTGTTCTGCAATCACTTTGATGCCTGATGTATAGTATACACTAGAACTGTCCAGTCAATACCAGTTTGAAAGAAGAATGAGCTAATGTACAACACAAACGTTTTACCTATAAACAAATCCTCAACGTAGGTTGTTCAGCAAAAATTGTGGAACCCTCATCTATCATTTATGATAGAAGAGTCCACCGTACATACACACATTCGTACATAAGTATATACATATATATAAATATAGATATACACACTCGCATATATCCCAGAAACAGCTGTAAGACTTTGAATTTTTTCAATAATAATAATGTATACGACTTGAGATGCTTGTCTTGCTTTGATGTTTGCTGTCCTTTAAGCAATTATATATCTGCTGCATCAGAAATCTGCAATGGCTCTATAGCTACCATCTCGGCTATAACCTTGGAGCCCTAGTAATCCGTTACAGTTTAGATCACTTGTGAACAAAACCCCATGCTTTGTGTGTGTGTATATATATATATACCAATTAAAATTAAGGATAAAATCTCTATAGGATTTTATCGAATAGCTAGCATTTAAAAACTACTTAAGGTAAAAATTAATACAAAGTATATAATTTTATAAATATAATTATAAAATTATAAAGGCAACTACCAAGTAATGCCACATGTTAGAAAAAGATGCCAAATGACTCTAAACTACTTTATCTATCACACAGACATGTGCTGAAAGCGAGGGAATGAACAAAAAATATATTTTTGAGAAAGTTTAGCCATATATCGATCGATTTCTGGTTTAGTGCTGTAATACAACTTTACCATTATCAGTATGACATAACCAAAAGTACGTAATTATGAACATCTATACGTATCATATGAACACAATGTATCCACAGTGCATATACAAATGTTCAGAGTTATATACAAGTTAAAAATCTAGTACGTTCATCTCAGCCACATATGCATAACCAAAATAAGTTAGTAGTAAATAAATTTCGTTTAAGTGAATTCACTGTCAACAGTATTCTTGTTTAAGGTTAAGATATATATATATATATATAAAAGGAAAGGTGAATTTGAAGTAATTAATTAATTAAATATTGGATGTCTTACGGCTGTTTCCAGGATATCCCAAGTGATAGGATAGCATCTCCAAACACTTGGTATTCCATCATCAGAGACAAGGTGAGTATATATGAAGGTTCTAGACAGGGAATTTAGTTTATAAAGGAGTAAAATAGTAGATAGAAGAATAATGAGTAAAACAGTAGTTAGAAGAATACAGACAGGAGAATAAAGTTCACAGCTCATCTTCTTCCAGAGGGTGTGGAGGTTGGTCCGTACTTCCACGAAGGTCCTTAAGTATAATCCCAAGTAAACCTAGGCAGTATTTTGAATGTTGCGTTCATGTTGAAGGAATAGAACTAAGTGGTTAGCTAGTGTGAAAATGGTCGACATGGGTATATAGAGGGAGAATGACAGACATCATGACAGACAGGTATGGGTTGTGAGTGAGTGAATAGAAGACAGAGGAGAAAGAGAGAAAAGAATGAAATGGGATAAGTGCAGGAAAGAGTGAATCAGGGTGAAAGTAAATCAAAATCAAAAATGAAAAATAAAGATGAAGGTAAGATGTCAGGATTATGCTTTGTTAGGATCGGTTTGGGGTGAGAGGTCAGTCATTAAAGTTTTGGTAAAGTGGAGGAGGAAGGCATTTATGGCTATTAATTTAATAGATGAATTCTGGGATTGGTGTGGTCAGAAAGAATATTTAGTTCTGTGGTCAGTAAGGATAGCTAAAAAATAACTAAAATAGATGCCTACTTAAGGGAGTATATATAGGATTAAAAATACAATTAAATTGGATAAAAGATAAAAGATACAATTGAATTTGATAAAATATTAAAGAATTTAAAAAATTTAAAAAGATTATATTGGGTTGTCCGGAAAGTTCATGCCGATTTATAGTAGCTTACATTTCGACTTATTTTAAAACATGGTTGAGTCTATAAAATAGGATTTGACTAAACCTTCATTTAGAGCACAGTTTAAGCTATCTTTTCGTGGAAGAAGGTTTATGTTCCTATAACCCTTGTTAATTCTGTAACCCTTTAAAATGGAAGATAAGAAAGTTCATTTTCGGCACTTGATGCTTTTCTTTTTCCATAAAAGGAAAAATGCCTCACAAGCAACCAAAGAAATATGCACAGTTTATGGTGATGTTTCTTTATCAGAAAGAACTGTTCAGAAGTGGTTCGCAAGGTTCCGAGCTGGAGATTGTAGCCTTCTTGATAAAGAATGATCAGGCAGACCATCCACTACAGATGATGACCAAATCAAGTCATTGATTAAGAATAACCCACATTGCATAACCCGAGAATTGGCGGAAAGCCTCAACCTATCAAATCCATCGTTCATGAGCACCTGGTAAAGCTTGGGTACACAAATCGCTACGATGTTTGGGTACCACATGAGTTGAGCGAGAAGAATCTTTTGGATCACATTTCCATCTGTGATTTGCTTTATAAACAGAATGAAAATGCGGCTTTTTTTAAGCAAATTGTGACACGTGATGAGAAATGGATTATCTACCAAAATGTTCAACGAAAGCGATCTTGGAGTAAGCGACATGAGCCACCCTTAGCCACCTCAAAAGCGGGTCTTCACCTCAAAAAAGTCTTGCTTTGTGTCTGGTGGGATTGGAAAGGAATTCTGTACTATGAGCTTCTCCCAAGAAACCAGACAATTAATTCTGAGAAATACTGCACACAACTGGACAAGTTAAGCAACTCAAGAGAAACGTTCAGAATTGACCAACAGGAAGGGTGTTGTTTTCCAACATAATAATGCAAGACCCTTGCACCAAAACTAAAAACCCTAAATTCCTTATATTCCCTTTCTATCAATGTAAAGATAGAATCTCTACACAAGAAAGAATCAACAAGGAGAATCTTTTTGTTGAGAAATTCCAAACGCTTCTTAACATACAAACTCCTCGGTGACCCTATTCCCTTCTCTCGCCTACCCATTGAAATACATATAAATTTACTTCTTGTTTCTCTAAGAACAGACATAAACTTCCTGTTGACAAAGAGTCCAGAACTCCAACTAAAGAGTATAAAACCCACAGAATTGTCTTCCCTTACACACACTTCCTGTTTTGACACCACACTTCCTGTTTAACACATAAACTCTCAGCCTTTTTTAAACACAGCACGATTCTTAATTCCATGCATCCTAATCTACCTAACAATTATCTACATGGATTACCATTGAACTTTAAAAACTCAAAGACAATATAATGTATTGGTATATTTATTTTTTATATATTTTTTTATATTTTTGTAAAAAACATTATTTTCATTTCCCCTTTTCTTTAAAACTTGCCATGCAATGAAAGCCGGTTAGAAATCCCTTTTAATCCTCCTTATGCACGTCTATATTAAAATATGCTTTCAGTTTAGCATTCTGCCTTATTATTATTATTAATATTATTTTTTTTTATTTTCCTATATATATATATATATATATATATATATATATATATATATATATATATATATGTAGTTATCATGGTGTCGATCAGACTGTTGGGTGTTGGTATACATCATGGGTCATAATGTGCTCTGCATAATTTTAGCTATTGAACGATGCCCCTTCACTGGATAGTGGTGGGGCAGACCAGCATTTCCTCTAACTGGAAGGTTATTTATTCCCTTACAGGGTTACCCATTGGAGCAACATGAAATCAAGTGTTTGTTCAAGAACACAATGCAATGCCAGTGTGATAATCAAACCCACAATCTCATGATCTTGAATGCAACACTAGGCCACACATTTTCACACATGCAACACCCCCCCCCCCCCCCCCCACACACACACAGATGTATATCCAGCAGACATTTTGCCAGAGTTTCCATGCAAAATTTCCAGCCATACAGTATTTGTTAAACCAAATACATAAGCAGAAAACAGCTGCCTCTAAGGTGCTGCATGATGGGATCAAGCCTAGAACCCCATGACTATACAGCTATTTCTTAACCCCACAGCAATGCCTGATTCTAATACATGCATACATATATGCATATACATGCATAACATATGTATTTATATGTATATATACATATATATATATATGTGTATTTATATATATACATCTCTCTCTTTGTATATATATATGTATACATGTATGTATATGCGTATTCTTTCACAAGACAAGATCTATGTTAATACTTTGTATTTATGAAAATATGTGATATGTGATGTTGTTTCTTGGTTTGTGTGGCATGTGAAATGTGTGGGGTTGTCTGTAAACATACACACACACATATATATATATATATATATATATATATATATATATCATACTTATTATATAAATACATATATGAATATATATAATATATGTTCTATATAATCATACCCCTGTGTGCATATATATCTGTGTGTGTGTGAGAAAGAGAGAGTGAGCGTAGGATGTTTATATTCCTAAGAACTCATTCTGCATGTTCTTTTATAAAGATTTACTGACCATAAATATCATTAGTTATGATTAAAATTTAACTTTCAATGCTACATTTTCTTTTTTTTTTCATATCTGCTCCCCTCTATATTTTTTTAATATCAAGTGCATGAAGCTTAGCTGTGGATAAGAAAGAAAAAAATAAAAAGTAAAAAAAAGAAATAACAGGCATTGCCCTTCGCTCTATAATTCCCTTTGCCTAAACATTACAAGAGGATGTGCCTCACTCTTTTACATAGGAAAAGTATTTTTCAAAGCCAAAGTTACCATTGAATGGTTCCGATGCAATAAAATAGAGGAATAATAACAGTTCTAATAAAAGAGATTGTGTGTATGTGCATGCATCTGTATAAGTATATATATGTATAGATATATATATATATATATATATATAGAAAGAGAGAGAGAGAGATGCATTATTTTTTATTTATTTTGATTTGTGTGTCTCTGTGGGTGTGTGGAAATCTAATAAATTTTTTTGTCAGGTTTTAAGCTTATTGAGAATTTGGTTTTGTGCATCTTTCTGCATGTCACATGCACACACACACACACACACACACTCTTCCATGTCTTAATCTTTGTTTTTCTTACTTTTAGTTTCTGTCACTTTCTTTTTCTCTGTCTGTGTGCTTGGGGGTATGTATATAAGTATCTAGTTATTTATTATGTTATACACACACACACAGATGTGTGTGTATATATATATTTATATATGTAAATATATCTTTGTATATTTATATATGCTATGCAGATATAATAAATAGGTTATATATATATTATACATATATACACATACTTGTATATGTATGTATATATATATATGTATATAAGTGTGTGTGTATTTGCATGTATATATATGTGTGTGTGTGTGTATATATATATGTATATATATATATATATATATATATATATATATGTGATCTACATATTCACGGTATATAATATCTACCTACGCATATATTCATATATATATATATAATAATAATACAAAATATTTAATAATATATATAAATGTATATGTGTATATATATATATATTTATATATATATATATATATATATATATATATACATATACACATATATACACATACATGCACACACATACATGCATATATGTATATAATATATATGATATATATTAATACAAAATATATAGCCAGATATATGATAAGTATACACACACACACCTACACACATTGTATTTGAAATACAAACCCCAAGATATTCTTGTATAATATTAATATCTGCAATCTTTATATTTCAATTATAACATCTTTTTATTTATCTGTTCTATACAAAAACATGATTCGTTGCGAACATGGACGAAGATTTTGTAAAGAAACATGACCATACAACTGCAACAAAATGAGCAACATTAAATACAACTATGAAACGTACATAATAATGTGAATGAAAATATTAATAATGATCATATTGATGATGATGATGATGACGACGACGACGATGATGAGCAGGAGAAGGAGGAGAAGGTGGTGGGGAAACTGCTGAGGATAGCAATAGTTGCTTCATTTGGTAACATAAATACACAAAACATTTGGGTACGACATAACATAACATAGGACAAATGCTTAGGAATGTACTTACATTATTGCAAAATGTAAATGTCAAAGCACAGAATGTATCGTCATCTTCCTCATGAACATCATCATCGTCGTGATCACTGTGGTTGTTGTCAACATTATCAACATCAAATAATATATATACATATATACATACATATACATGCTCACATATTGATGTATATAAAGCACACACACACATATGTGTATATATATATATATATATAACATCTCTTAAATATGTACAGTGTTAAAAAACACAGAAATTGAGCAGTAGCAGACAAAAATTAACCAGTGACTGAATGATTATAATAGATACTATCTCAAGATGAATACCACAACTTATGAGGCTTTCAATGTTGTATCTGCTTTAAATATGATACAAATATTGCTATTTTGATCTAATACTGTTTGTGTCATTCATAATAAAAATCTGTTTGAGACATAAAGATTTTCATCTAATGACTTATCCAGGTGGAATAAAGCAGTCATTAAACAAATGTTGAAGTTTCAATCAATACAAATTTCACAATAAATTTGACCCTGCTTGCTACATTGTGTGATCTCCATCACTAAGCTTTCTGCTGCTATTTCTTTGCAATAGGTGCAGGAATTATTGTGTGGTAAGAAGTTTGCTTCTCAATCACATGGTCCCAGGTTCAGTCCCATTGCATGTCACCTTCATCAAGGGTCTTCTACTATAAGCTTTGAGCTGACTACAGCCTTAGGAGGAGATTCAGTTGATGGAAAATGAAAGAAGCCCGTCGTATATGTGTTGTGTATGTGTGTGTGTGTGTGTGTGTGTTTATCCTCTACTACTGATTGATAACAGGTGTTGGTGTGTTTATGTCCCTGTAACTTAGTGGTTTGGCAAAAGTGTCTGAGAGAATAAGTACCAGGCTTAAAAAAGAGGGAAGCACCAGGGTTAATTCATTCGACTAAAATTCTTCAAGGTAGTGCCCCAACATGGCCACAGTCTAATAACTGATATAAGAGAATAAAAGATTATAATAAATTTTAAATAAGTTATCAAGCAATTTAACAAACAAAAATATGTGATAAAAAGTTTACGGTGCCAGTGTAGTGTGTGATCTACATGCCATTGTGATCTACAGCAACTTAAATCTAGACTAGCTTGTTATCTACATTCAAAATTTTGTTATAAATTTGCAATTATAATTAGAGATGGATTAATATCTCTGAGTGGTTGGCGTTAGGAAGGGCATCCAGCTGTAGAAACTCTGCCAAATTTAGATTGGAGCCTGGTGTTGCCATTCGGTTTCACCAGTCCTCAGTCAAGTCGTCCAACCCATGCTAGCATGGAAAGCGGACCTTAAACGATGATGATGATGATGATGATGATGATGTTCATCAAGGAGTTCATAACATCAGAGAAATTCTATTGCAGCTTCTTCATCTCGAATAACCTGTGTGCAAAGTTCTTTTGCTCTCATCATGACTTCTTTTAATGGGCTCAGGACTAAAAGTTTTTTTGGTTTATATACGAAACCAACTGAAAGACGAGGAAACAGATGAATTTCAAATGTAGATCAAAAAGACACCGTAGATCACAAACTACACCATTTGAACTAATGTTGATCACAAGCTATACCAGAAACATGTATGCAGATATTAATATTATACAAGAATATCTTGGGGTTTGTATTTCAAATACAGTGTGTGTGTGTGTGTGTGTGTGTATACTTATCGTATATCAGGCCATATATTTTGTATTAATATATCATATATATTATATACATATATGCATGTATGTGTGTGCGTGTATGTATGTGTATATATGTATATATGTTTACTCCAAGTTTACTCCCTAGCCACATGTTTCTGGGTTCGATTTCTTTTTATGTGGTACTTTAGGTAAGTATATTTTTGTGGAGTCTCAAGTGGGTGAAAGACTTTTGAGTTGATTTTGGGGAGAAAACCTGAAAGAAGTCCATTGTATATGTGTTTGCATGTTTATTTTTATCTTGTTATTTTGACATTTTAAGACATTTTTAATCCTTTAATATGCAGATTCCTTTGTCAAATATATTCCTTATATATTCACATTGCTTTGAATTAATCACACATTATCTTGTGGCTTCAAAATTCCAATGGTGTGTTTGTATATATTTAGAATGACATTGTATGGTAGGTGTGAGAGGTTGGATCTGGTCTTTTTTAACATAAAATAGGTAGAATATTTTGGCCAGATATGACTTAATTAAACATTAAAGGGTTAAATGCAGTGTCTCAAAAGCAGTGTCCCTCAATCCTAATATCAAATAAGCATATCTGGTCAAGAGGGAGTAAAATATTGTCTTGCTTGGAAATAAGTGAGAGTTGTTGACTGGAAAGACACCCTGTTGTAGAAAATCTGCCTTGTTTAAATTCATGGAGTCCTTACAAGCATGGAAAAGTGCAGATTAAACTGATGATGATGATATCAGTGTGGAGGAAAGGAAGTGTGAAAGAAAGAGAGAAAAGAGATGCATGACTGTGTGGTAAGAAGGTTGTTTCCCAACCATATGTTTCCATGTTCAGTCCCACTGCATGGAACCATGGAAAAGTGTCTTCTACTACAGCCTTGGGCTGACCAAAGAGCTTGTGAGTGGATTTGGTTGACAGAAACTGAAAGAAGCCCATTGTATATATATACATATACATACATATATATACATACATATATATATATATATATATATATATATGTATATATATATATATATATATATATGTATATATATATATATATATATATATATATGTATATATATATATATATATGTATGTATGTATACATATATGTGTGTGTCCTTGTGTTTTTGTTTGTCCTCACCACCATCACTTGACAGCAGATGTTGGCGTGTTTGTGTCCCTGTGACTTAGCAGTTCAACAAAAGAGACTGATAGAATAAGTACTACGCTCACAAAGAATAATTCCTGGGCTCGATTTGTTCAACTAAAACCCCTTAAGGTGGTGCTCCAGCATGACCACGATCAAATGGCTGAAACAAGTGAAAGAATAAAAAATAAACACACACACATATATATCTATATATATATATATACATACATATGTGACAACGTGTGCATTGTTGGCGATTTTCTTTCCCTGTCTTCCCTTCTTTGGACTTTTCCTATATTTATGAAGAAGAGCTCCACTCGAAACGTGAAATCCTCTTTCTTTTATTTCATTTCCTGAGCGTCCAATAACACTGTACTTATTCCATGTCCTCGTGTTTTTGTTTTTTCGCGTTTTTTCTTGCTTGTTCATGTTTGGATTGACTACATACATACACACACACACACACACACACACACATATATATATATATATATATATATATATGTATGTAGATAGATAGAGAGTTATGATACAGAATGTTTTAAAATATTGTTACCCTAACAGATAAATTAAATAAACATTGATATGTCAACCAAACACATTGACATATAAGATTTTTTGCTTTTATCTTTATATCATATTTTTGTTGGTTTTTTTCCTTTTTTTTGTAATTTCTCCATTTTTTCATTATTGAAATTCTTGAAATATTTCTATTGTTGAAATTTACATCATTTTCTATCAGAATTCTTGCATTTCTCTTTTGAGATAATTCCATCCTGCTACCAAAGCTACAGCATTTTTACTCCTTCTGCTTCTTCATCATCGTTGTTATCATCACCATCATTTTCTTCTTCTGTGTCCTCTTTCTTCTTACTACCTCTTTTTGCTATCTTCTTCTTACTATTATTATTATCATTATTATTAATATTATTATTATTATTATTTGTATCCCACACCTCCTGCTAGTTCCCCCTCCCCTCCTCCTTTTTCTTCTCCCTCCTACACTACATTCTTTCTTTATCATTATCTATTCCTTCAATATTTTTATTCCATCATTTTTGTCTTGCATTTAATTTTATTCCATCTTTCATTTATTTCTTTCATTTTAATTTGATTTCATTTTCCTGTTTTAATTTTACTTCAGCATCATATTTACAAATTATATATACACACATACATATATATGTGCATACGTGTGTGTATGTGCATGTGTGTGTGTGTATGTGCATGTGTGTGTGTTTGTGTGTATTTATATATTTTACATTTTATTTACTTATTTCATTTAAGTTTTAAAGCTAACTCATTATTTACTATATTGTTATTTTATTTTTCTATTTCTTTGCCCGTTATTATTGTTATTATTATTATTACTGTTGTTATTATTATCTTAAAAAGTCCATTTTGAAGTTCCATTCTTAATAGAGAAAAATTATTTCAAAACAATTGCAATTGAGAATGTAAAAGTAAGAAAATATATACAAAAAATATCAAAGAAAAAAAAGAAGCAAAGAGACAACATCAAGAATAACACCGCCAATCTTGTCTTTTTTTTCTTCTTTTCTAAATTATATAGTTTATGTATTAACATTTTTTAAAAAAATTGAATGCAGATAAGAATATTTAAATAATAAGAAAAATAAATAAGATCACACACTCTCTTTATCTCTCTATCTCTGTCTCCCTCTCTCTGTTTCTCTCTCTCTCTCAGAATGTTTTGGTGAAAATGCAGTTGTCTTAGAACTGGTGTTACTTGTGGCTGATATCAGATTGTCATTACAAGGATTCAGAAGAAATACTCATCACAAAATCAAATAATATTTCAAAAAATTAATTGCAAAATATATACTTATGTATATATATATATATATATATATATATATATATATATATAATGGTTATAAAAGAAATATTTATGACATTTCCTATCATTGAGATGTATCATTGTTTAATAATATTATATAACTTTATATCATATTATATAATATAGGCACAGGAATGCCTGTGTGTTAAGTAGCTTGTTTACCAGCCACATGGTTCTGGGTTCAGTCCCCTTGCATGGCACCTTGGGCAAGTGTCTTTTACTATATCCTCGGGCCAACCAAAGCCTTGTGAGTGGATTTGGTAGACGGAAACCGAAAGAAGCCCGTCGTCTCGGTACCATTTTCCTCTTTCTCCGTTCTTCCATTCTCCGAACTTTCCATCTTTCCGACGAAGGGCTACGCCCGAAACGTCATACACTCTCTCTTTCCTTTCCTGAGCGTCCAATAATACTATCCATATCACGTCCTCACTTTGTTGTTTTTTTGTTTTTTTGTTATTGTTTTTTTGAACTATATATATATATATATATATATATATATATATATATATATATGTATGTGTGTGTGCATGTGTCTGTGTTTGTCTCCCCAATATTTTTTGACAACCGATGCTAATGTGTTTACGTTGCCAATTCGGCAAAAGAGACTGATAGAATAAGTACTAGGCTTCCAAAGAATAATGTCCTGGAGTCGATTTGCTCGACTAAAGGTGGTGCTCTAGCATGGCCGCAGTCAAATGACTGAAACAAGTAAAAGAATAAAAAGAATATACAAGCTGTAAAAATTGTTGTTATGACAGGCATAATGCTTAGTGGCACTTTATCCGTTTATATATCTGATTTCGAATCCCACTGTGGTTGACATTGCCTTTCATTCTTTCAAGGTTGATAAAACAAGTACCAGTTGATCACTGGGGTCGATGTAACTGACTGAACCCCACCCAAAAAATTGCTGGCCTTGTGCCAAAATTTGAAGTCAATATTAAGCAGTATTATACTATATATTATTTCTTATCAATGCACCAATACAAGATAACCTTGTCATTATAATGATTATGGGGCAGGCATGGCTGTATGTGTGGTTAAAAAGCTCAGGTTGCAACCATGTGATTTTGGATTTGGTCCCACTGCACAGCATCTTGAGTAAGTATCTTCTACTATAGTCTCAGGCTAGCGAATGTCTTGCAAGTGAATTTGGAAGACAGAAACTTTGTGAAAGCCCATCATGTGTGTGTGTGTATATATACGTGTACATATATATATGTATATACACACGTGTGTGTTTGTGCTTGTTCCCTGCCAACCTCTTAACAATTGGTATTGTTTTATTTATGTCCCTCTAACTTAGCAATTTAGCAAAAGTGTTTGACAGAATGATTACCAAACACCATAAATAGTACTTGAGTTGATCTGTTTGACTAAAAGTCCTCCAAGGTGGTGCCCCAGCATGGCTTCTGTCTGATGACAGAGACAAGTAAAAGAAAACCAAAAAAAATTAATAAATAAAATAAAGAAAAATAAAATGCCTTGTGGTGTTTATTTGCACCCAGACAGGGGTTACATTGGTTGACATTGTATCTCCACAGATGCACTCCAGCGTCAGGCCCTCAGTCATGCTTAGCCCCACTTAACCCTTTTTTTATCACTACATTAATAGCCCCTACTATTTTGGCCTGACTGGGCTCCCTTGCCGGAGCCTCGTGGAGCTTTAGGTGTTTTCACTCAATAAACACTCACAACACCCGGTCTGGGAATCGAAACCACGATCCTATGACTGCAAGTCCGCTGCCCTAACCACTGGGCCATTGCGCCTCCTACCTTCTCAGGTAACATTTATCTATGTGCTGAGGTCAGAAATGATGTGACGACATTGATTAATGATGGCGATGGTGATCATAACGTTGATGATGATGTTGGTGGAGGTTTTAATTATTATTATTATCATTATTATTATTATTTTTAGTATTATTATCATTTAGGCAGCAATTATTCAAGTGGCAAGTTGGAAGAATCATTAGCATGTCGGACAAAATGCTTAGTGGCATTTCGTCTGTCTTTACACTCTGAGTTCAAATTGCCCCGAGGTCGACTTTACTTTACATGCTTTCAGGCTCAGTAAAACAGATAGCAGTTGAGCATTGGGGTCAATCTAATCAACTTCCTCCACCCTTCAAAATTGCTGGCCTTGTGCTTATAACAGAAACTATTATCATTATTATTATCATCATCACTTTCATCATTAATATCATTATTATCACTGTTATTATCATTATCATTATTACCATTATGATTATCATCATTATTATTATTATCATTATCATCATCATCTTCATTATTATTATTATTATTGGTGATGTTTTCCTTTATGTTATCCTTCTTTTTACTCCCTCATATATTAAAATATTACACATTTTTGTTTTATTTCTTTCAGTTTTTCCATGGAATTTTCTTTTTCTTTCCTAAATTTCAATTTGTGTTGATCAAAGTTAACCTCCAGCTCCTTCGGTTTCTCATCATCAATATCATCATTTTTATACTGTTATTATCGTTATTATTATTATTATTGTTGTTGTTGTTGTTACTGCTGCTGTAATCGGTCGTTGTCACAGCATCCTCAATATTATTAATTTTTTTTTTTTATATGTC
>NC_142940.1:39885699-39890699 GCF_046866305.1 Octopus bimaculoides
TTATTCTTTGTAAGCCTAGTACTTATTCTATCGGTGTCTTTTGTTGAACTGCTAAGTTATGGGGATGCAAACACACCAACATCGGTTGTCAAGCGATGGTGGTGAGACAAACACAGACACACAAACAAACAAACACACATACATATACACGACAGGCTTCTTTCAGTTTCCTCTACCAAATCCACTCACAAGGCTTCGGTTGGCTCGTGGAGTGGGACTGAATCTGGGTGCTGAAGAACTATAGTTAGGTCATTAGTTCAATTCTCAGACTGGTTGCAGTTTTATTGAGCAAGACACATTATTTGATGCTGCCCCCTGTACATTCTATCAACGTTAAAAGTTTAAATATTTAAATTCAAATTACGATGAACGTAAACAAAGAAACGAAGTTTGCTTTTAGAAGTGTTGAGATGTCTTAGAAAGTTAAAGTGATTTTAAATTTTCAAACGCAGGATAATGCTCATAATATAGCCTGAACAGGATAAACTACCCCTATTTTGCAGAAAAAAGTGTAGGCGGCCAGCTATGAAACTCAAATTCACACCTCCGTGATTACGTGTCGCGGTGCTCTTAGACTGATTAAGCTAAACTGCCCCACCACAAGTTTTTCTGCAAATTTAAGATGTATAGAAATCTCGCTTTATGCAACACTATCATATGTTAAATTCAAATTACGATAAATGTAAACAAACGAAGTTTACTTTTAGAAGCATTGAGATGTCTTAGAAAGTTAAAGAAGTGTTTTTAAATTCAACAAACGCAGGATAATGCAAATAATATAGCCTGAACAGGATATGAGCTGGTCCTTCTCTATGAATCAGGGACCTGGACCTTATCAGCTCTCTTAGAAACAGAACTAGGTGGAACATATCCCAACTGCTCAGAAAGATACAGAACATCAGTTGGAGATCACACCCAACACTTAGTAACATCTATGGAAATCTGGTTCCAATATCCCTTAAGCTAGAGCAGAAATGGTTACAGTTTGCAGGCCCCTGTCATCGAGCAGAAAAAGAGGTTGTCTTATCCCTGCTCCTATGGCATCCCTCTGGAAGTGTTTACTCCAGGAAGCTGACATTTCCAGATCCTATATCTCAGGGTTCAGGACTGAATATTAGAGATCTTAACACAGCAGGGCAAGACCGTGTAGTGTGGAAAGGGATTGTCAATGGAGTTCTGACAAACCATAGTTTGGTCGAAGGAGGATGATGATGATTGAATATAAGTACCAGTGGACTGGCATCCTCTCAACCTTAATGCTTTGAAAATCCTGATAAACTCTGGCTTCTTGAGCCTGTAGTCACAGGCACACAATATGTGCAAGCATGTGTACATATATTCATACATTTGTGTATTCATTTTACAAATTTTTTTTCCACCACACCCTTACTCTTTTACTCTTTTACTTGTTTCAGTCTTTTGACTGTGGCCATGCTGGAGCACTGCCTTTTAGTTGAGCAATTCGACCCCAGGACTTATTCTTTGGAAGCCTAGTACTTATTGTATCGATCTCTTTTGCCAAACCACTAAGTTATGGGGACGTAAATACACCAGCATCGGTTGTCAAGCGATGTTGGGGGGGGGACAAACACAGACACACAAACACATACACACATACATATATATATATATATATATATATATATATATATATATATATATATACACACACACATATACGGCGGGCTTCTTTCAGTTTCCGTCTACCAAATCCACTCACAAGGCTTTGGTCGGCCTGAGGCTATAGTAGAAGACACTTGCCCAAGATGCCATGCAGTGGGACTGAACCCGGAACCATGTGGTTGGTAAGCAAGCTACTTACCACACAGCCACTCCTACGCCTTGGAAGCTTTTTATTAAAAATATTTTTGAAAATTTATGAATCCACCTTCCCTGCCTTCCAGACTGATTTTTCTCATATTTTATATTTTTTTGCGCTATACAATGGGAGATTCTTTTACGGTAAAAAAAAAATCATTTTAAACTCCCCCTTCTCACTCAGAAGTGATTTTGCCAAATTTGTTTTGCGCCACTCAAAAATGATAGGAGAAGCCTTGAAAGTTAAAAAAAAATTTGGAAATTGGTGATTACCATTAAAATCCCCACTTCCTTTATTTTCAAACAGAAAATGAAATGTAATTTAAAAACAATAGCGAAATCTTTTCTAATTTCTTCATTTATCCTGCCCTTCCATAAATTCAAAAAATTTTGGATTTAATTACAAATTATTTTTTTTAACCAAAGTTTTTAAATATGGACAGTCCAAATCTATAATTAGTTTCTGTTTATAATTTCAAAATAATTTCCAGATGGAAAGGTGTGTAATTTAAGGAAGCTTTAGCTATTGCTTCTAGCACATGCCATGACTGACTGGTACCTTCCTCAGTTCTTTGTCACTCTGACATACATTGATGATTTCCAATATTTTCCCCATAAACACAATTTTGTGGAATGATGGTGTGGTGGACCATTGCTGAGATTTAAGCAGCAACAACAATAAAAATTTGTAATTCAGACTTTTAACCCCCACCCTGCATCAAGTGAGTCCATGCACACGTGTGCATGCGTGTGCATAAGGAAAGACATTTACTAACAGAAAAGTATGCTATTACAATAAATTATCCATTAAATACCTTTCTTTGAATCACAGCTCTGTCGCCCTAATGAAATTCCTTACACACATGCATACACACACGTGTGCACACTGCATGAGTGATTTACTTTCATAGAGGATGAAAGAGAGATTGTGAGAATGTGGTAAAAATGTATAGAGAGGGGGAAAGTTTACCACGAGGAAAGTGAAAAATGAAAGACGTAGACATGTCTTCTGTTGCTGTCACAGATTTTGAAATTTTAAAATTAAGTGAAAATTTTCAGATTTGGTATATTGCTGTACATTTTCATGCTGAATCCGAGTTTTTGTGATTCTTTTATTCCAGAAAAATTTTAGAAACATGGTACAGAGGTTTGAAATCTTATCAATCTTATCCAATCAGAAAACAGGATTTGTGTGAAACAGCTGTAATAGAATGAGAGTAAACATTAGAAGATACAAAATCAAAGCAATGCATGAGAGTTAATACATATACACAGAGAGGGAGTGATAAGGAATGCAGTAAAAGATAGATTCATGGTAACAGATAGAGAGAAGAGATGTCAATCTAAAGTTGAGTTATTTCTTATAGCAAATTATATTTTTTCTTATTATTTGAGGACAATCTTCTCTTTGAGATGCAGATTTCAAAAACGTTTTTCATGCAGATGCACCATTTCAGAGCCTTTTGGAGCTAAGCACATATACATAACCAGATGCACTCACATTTACAAAGTGGCCCAAAAGTAGGATTACAGTTATTCAACTATCCCTTTCGCATTCATATATTAACAGTTTAGATCTTAATTATAAAAAAACATATGAAACCATTATTCTTTGCTAATTTAGTTAATCTTGTCAAGCTCCCTTTTCAGTTTGTAAGATAGAAATTTAAATGTAATAAAATGTTTTAAAAGAAATTTAAACTGCCTATGTGATAAATGTAAACCTACTTTTGGGCCACCCTGTATGTAATATGTCATCATCATCATCATCATCATCATTTAGCATCTGTTTTCCATACTGGCATGCATTAGATGGTGTGACTTGAACTAGTAAACTGGCGAGCTGTCCCTGGCTGCAGTCTGATTTTAGCTTGGTTTCTAAGTCTTGATGCCCTTCCTAACACCAACTAATCCCAGAGTGTAGTGGGTGCTTTTACATGTCACTGGCACAGTCCACAATTAGGGTTTCACTTGGCTTGATGTGCCTTCTCAAGAAGTTAACGTGAACTTATTTGGGGAAATCAATACTTAATCATCATCTCCTTTGAAATAGTCACCTTGTGCAGCAATGCACCAGTCCTAGAATTCCTGTCACATCTGGAATCTTGACAATGGTGTTAAAATGGTTACCTTCGAGCTGCATTTCCATCTTGGGGAAGAGATGGAAGTTGACAGGAGCTAAATCTGGCAAATTGGGTGGGTGCGGAAGTGATATCTTTTTTTTTTTTTTTCGGTGAGAATCTCATGAGTGAGGAGAGCTTGGTGACATGGTGCATTGCTGTTGGAAAGAATCCAATTTTACATGCTCCACAAAACTGGTCACTTTTGCTGAATGTCCTCCCTCAGTCGTTTCAAAACGTTGTAGTATAACTCTTGATCAATGGTCTGGCTCTGGAAAACTAATACTCAATGCACAATACCAGAGATGATGGAAAAAATTATGAGCATGCTCTTCATTAAGGTGTGACTCTGTCATATGCCCTTGCCACATGAAACATTGTGTACAACCCATTGCCTCATTGTCATAAGCTTGCCAAAGCATGCTCCATGTCTCTGTAGCAGACTTCCTAAGTTTAATGCAGAATTTCATACTAGGTCTTTGTTCCAACTTCCTGTCCATGACAAAAATCGCAGGCTACAGCATACACGTGATCACAAAAACAAAAATTTCACACCTTGCGAAGTAAACACAGTGATGTCACTGCTAGCTCTCACTATGCACACAACCATGTGCTACCACCTGTTGGCATGCTACAGAACTTTTTGGTATCACCTTGCATTTATGTTTAGATTGTTAAATGTGTCATTGTTTTCAATATGTTGTGTGTATATGTGTATGCTCTGTGCAGGTGATGTTGTGTGCCATATTAGGGCAACACACACAAAGAATGCAAGAAAGAAAAATCAGCAGCCGATTGCAGATAGAGAGTCATTTGAGAAGGTCACAGGAATGGTGTGAGGAAAAATTCTTGCTCAATACTAAATAAAAAGAAAGAGTGCGACTGTCTTTTTAATATCAAAACGATCTTCCCATGGCATGTATCTTAAATTTTAAGTATAATGTGACAGCATCAACATGAGATTGCATCCCCCAAAACATGTTACACATTAAAACACACATAGCACACTCACACACACAAACACACCACAAACGTACGTTTATATATATACATACATACACA
>NC_142940.1:39895699-39898199 GCF_046866305.1 Octopus bimaculoides
TTTGAAAAGAATGAAATATTTAGTAACATAACATCATCATCATTAAACTGATGTTTGATATCAATTAACATGAGTTTCAATGGAAGGATTTTAATTTAGATCATTTTGGAATGGTAAATTTACATCATAGAATCTAAGATGGTCTCAGATGGTTCTGGTATCAAAAGAGTTTAAAACAACCGCAGGTAAAGACTCACTGCTCACAAACAATACTTTTCTTTTATAGTGTGTGAGAGAGAATGGTGTTACAGAACATATGCGCCAAAAGCTGCCTTCAAGATTTTGGTCAGAAAATTTTTCATTCCTCACTCTAGCTGACCAACAGAAATTAACAGTAACAAAATAAAGGTGTTAGTTGACACTGACCCCTGCTATATGACCAGAGTGATCGTAGAAATTCCCTAAATATCCAAAATGAGTGTTTGAAAGTCTTCTGCATCAATTTGGTCTTGTCAGCAGGTTCAATGTTTGAGTCCCACATCAATTAAATAAAGAGAATATGGCCCAATGAATGTTTATCTGCAATTCATTGTGTGCAAAGAAAACAGCTGTTGTTTGCTTGAAGAGAAAGGTGACTGTAAGTGAAAAATGGATCTTATATGGCAATGTGAAGTGCAAACCACCACAAACAACCTCCAATACAAGACTTCACCAGAAGAAGATTATGCTTTTAATTTGGTAGGATTCGAAAAACGTATTGTTTTATGGGCTTCTTGCTCTGAGCAGAACCATCAATGCAGATGTGTATTGTGACCTGCTGAACAAATTAAATATAATGATCCACCAGAAGCATCTGGAACTTACTAACTGAAAGGACATTGCCCTTCATGACAATACCAAACTACACACTCACACTTCTTTGCAGATATGGCAGAAGTCACTGGGGCTTGGCTGAGAAGTTTTGCTACACCCTCCATACTTGATCCTTCAGATTTTCATCTGTTTCAGTTTCTTCATTGAATGGACAGGCCTTCAACTCTGAAGGAGATATGAAAATTCACTTGGAAGAGATTTTCATCAGTAAAGATAGGAAATTCTCAGAGAAAGAAATAATGGATCTACCCACAAGATGGTAGAAGAAACTGGAACTAAATGGTAATATAACTGATAGAATAAAATCACTTTGTGTTTAAAATTAAAGTCATATTTTCACTTTAAAAACTGAATGGACGTTTTGGCCAACCCAATATATATATAAATCTCTCTCTCTCTCTCTCTCTCTCTCTATATATATATATATATATGTATGATTGATGGAAGATGGGAGACAAAAGAATGTTTATTAATCATTACAATTGTTTCGACCAGCCTAGCATCGATCTCTTATGGGTGGTATACTTAGCAACTGGTTTAGGAGTAGCCATCTCTCTCATTAATCAAATTTCCAACAAACACTGTGAAAATGAATGTGCTTTACTGGTAATCAACCAAGTGTATACCATACTATCTATCACCTATATATATATATATATATATATATATATATATATATATATATATGATAGGATTGCTTCAATATTTCAGGGGTAGTCTGAAGTATCTAAGCAACCAGGGGATAGTTAAATCCGAAGGCACTCCTGGAGATTACTTGAGTGGGTACCATCTTTGTTAGAAGGTATCCAGAGGCAGGTAATTTATTGTTTAAACAGCAGTTTATAATTATAATTAAGTGGAGAATGGAGAAACAAACACAAGAAAAAGCAAGTCAATTGGGCTAGTTAGCCATTCATTTAATTATGTGGAGATTATACACACACACATATACACACACACATATATATATATATATATATATATATATATATATATATATATATATATACATGGATGGGATTGTATCTTTAGTAGAAAATAATGGGAGTTCATAACATTCATGACTCTCCTAGAGATGTTAACAACATAAATTATGTGAATTGAAAAGGAATGTGGTTGGAGTGGGCCATGACAGACACTTAGACCAGAGGTGTTGTCTTGCATCAACATCCATTCATAGAATTGTATATTTTAATACAAAAACCTAAAAGAAAAAAAAAATACTTTAATGTGTTATTGAAACTAGGAATAGAAATAGGAGGAATGTGGTGTGAGATGGAGGAATGAGGAATGGTGATCCAAGACAACAGTGGAACATATCATGAAATGTGATCTTCATGATGTTTCATAGTTTTGATACAATTTGTTTGCGTATGTAAGATTGGCTACAGCATGCCAATACACAATAATGTCTCTTTTTTAACTCAAATATACACATCACATCACTTTCTCTCTCATTCTCATTTCTCCAATATATATATATATATATATATATATATATATATATATATATATATACATATAGATACACATATATATATACATACATACATATAAATATATATATATATACATACATATATATATGTATATATATATATACATGCATGCATATATATACAATATATACACATATTTATATATGTATATATGTGCGTGTATGTGTGTATTATATATACATATACAC
>NC_142940.1:39903199-39930699 GCF_046866305.1 Octopus bimaculoides
GCAATAAAAACAAACAAACAAACCAACAAAAAACAAACTATAAATGTACACATAAATAAATAAATTGTAAGATTTACCTGATAAGGGGAAATAACTGTTCTTTGATTCTGAAGTTATCAAAGGAGACTTTGCAACAACAACTGACGATCTCACTCATTAGGTTAACTATTGGTGATGATAGTGATGATGATGATGATAGAGTTGATGGTGGTGGTGGTGATAGCAGCAGTAATGATGATTGTGGTGGTTATGATGATGATGATTGTGATGGTAGTTATGGTGGTGGGGTTATGAGCTGTGATGGGTGGTTGTTCCCTGTTCCGCCAGTGTTCTGTAGGGATGGTGTTTAACAGTTTATGATGAAGATTCTGGCAGCTTGGAAGTAGGGGGAAGATATGAGTAAAGGGTGGAAGGATTGCCATGATGCTATGGAAGAGGGAGATTGGCCATACTGGTGATAGTGCCGATCGTGAAAGATTAAATGCAAACAAATTTGGTAAACTACATGCAAGTGATTTATCAGACAAAAATATCTCTTGGCGTGGAACTTCCACGTACAATATATAATATTTATGTGAATTTATCTAAGACTGATAATGTTTCTTTGGACAGAAAAATCTATGGACAATGAAAAAGTACTTATGAAATGGAACCTCATGGGAACTTTCTGCAGATAATCCCAATTCATTCTGTAGAACTCACTTCATGAAGATTCCAAAGATTAAAAAAAAAAAAAGGAAAAAAGAATGAAGCTTGTGTTTTTCTTTCTTTTTTTTTTTCATTTTTTTTTTTTTTTCTGTTTTGTTTTTGTAGATTTTTGCTTGATTTGGAGGAATAGAGACCAAGAGTATCTAGTCGGAAAATGCTACAAAAACATGGAAAAAAATATTTAAAAAATTCAGCAAGAAAATGGAAAAGCATAGAATGGTTCCACATATGTACACACACACACAAACATTCACATACGCAGACGTATGTACATAGATGCATGTACGTACACACACACACAAACACACACGCATATATATATGTATGTTTAAATCACATCGATACTTATTTTCATCACTCAAGCAGTTTACTTTACTCCTTGTTGTTATTAAAATAAACAAGAACGGATAGAATAGGTATAAAAGTGAGGGGAAAGGAGCAAAGGCTTTTAGATAAAAACTCCCTGCAATCTTTTTTTTTTTTTTCCAAGGTTAGAAAACAAGGGAGATAAAACAACAAAATACAAACATGAAATGATAATAAAATGAAATAAAAAAAACAAAAATAAAACAAGAATGTGAGTTGTTCTTCCAAACTGCATCACCATTAATAATTTTTCACCCTGATTGTACATGTGAAAATATAGCTAAATACCCATAAATATAGTCCTCCGTTGACACATACATATATGTTTTATATAACTATATATATAAACGCAAGTATGTACATATCTATCTATCTATCTATCTATATATATATATATATATATATATATATATATATATATATATATATATACTCAAAAAGACACACACATATATGTGTATATATAATACATACACATATATATATTTATCATAATCATCATTATATGAAATTTTAGGTGTGCTTTTCAGATATCTCAGGAAATTTATATACACAAACAAAAATAAAGGTATACACAATTTAAATGTAAGCATGTATATACAAATATAGACATACCCTCACTTCCATATACAAACATAATCTTTTATTCTCACACTGTATACACCCACATGCATTAAGACACACATACACAAATATATCTAAGGTGCTTATAACCATATTTGTATTTTTTTTTAGGCTTCCATGATAAATATTGTTCCATGAATACACATGCAAAACACACACTCACACTCACATACATGGAGGCATATGTACATATCAATACGTATTCATGTATATATTTATATATATATATATATATATAGACATATACATATATGCACATACATATACTTACATCTTTCTCTCTGTCTGTCTGTCTCTCTCTCTAAATATATATATATATATATATGCATATATGCATGTATATCTATATCGATACATATTTGTACATGAAATATGTGTGTGTCTGTGTGTGCGTGTATATTATGGAGTTTTTGTTGTTTTTGTTAATTTTAACATTGAATGAGATAAGAGAGAGAATATACCTTTGATAATTATTATATGAGCCAAAGGCATAATAACTCCTACAGTCAAGATAGTCAAAAGACAATATTTTAAATAGGAAATTATACTACCATCACTTAAATTATCAATTATAGAACATGTTTAGGGATTTTGTTTGCTTATTGTAAGGATGGGAGAATGGGTAGTAGTGTGAGATTTCATAAATTTCTTTCTCCTTGTATGTGAGTGTGTAGAGGGTGAAGAAGGGGTGGTGGTGATGAGGAAAAGCTGAAAAGGAAACAGACAAAAACTTGTAAATGCTTACGATATAATAGAGGTATCCCTAGATTGTGTGTGTATATATATATATATGTGTGTGTTTATTAATATATATATATGTATATATATATATATATATATATATATATATATATATATATATATATATATACATACACATATATATACACATATATACATATGTGAGTAGTTTCATTCATATATATATATATTTATATATACATATATAAATAATATATATAATGCATATATATAATATATACATATATTATTTACATAATGTATATATATATACACATACACATATGTATACTCACACGCATATACACACACATACACACATACCCACATGCACATACACATATACATGCGCGCACACACACACTTATTCACACACAAAAGAAATTTATGTTATGTGATTTAAGTTATATTTCCTTTTTCTCTTTTTGATTTCTTCTTTCTTATTTTTCTTCTTTGTCTTCCCAACATTGTTTTTGTTTGTCATTTGACTTGTATATTAATATTGTTGTTTGTTTAAATAGCTGATATATATTCTTAAAAGCATATACATTCTTAAAAGCCTACTAAATTTTCAGAACTTCTCAAAGAACGAGGAAACAACTGTATCATAATTTGACCATCAGAAATTGAAGAATATCAGACAAATATTTTTTAGCATACTGCCATATCAAAATTTTCTTTTCAGAATATTTAAAGGAATCTTGTAGATGAATCACAGATGAAATGGAAAATTTGATGCCACAGTGGTAAAGCAATACAACAGAAAGTGTGTGAAAGAAAGATAGAAAGATAATGATCTGAATAAGTTAAAAGCTATATATATATATACATATATATATATATATATATGTATATATATATATATATATATATATATATATGTATGTATGTATTCTTTTACTTGTGTCAGTCATTTGGTGCAGCCATGCTGGAAAACTGCCATAAAGTGTTTTTTAATCGAAGAAATTGACACCCAAGACTCATTCTTTGTAAGCCTAGTATTTATTCTATCGGTTTCTTTTGCTAAATCACTATCTTACGGGGACATAAACACACCAACGTCGGTTGTCAAGCGATGATGGAAGGACAAGTGTAGATACAAAAGCACATACGCATAAATGCACACACACACATATACGACAGGCTTCTTTCAGTTTCTGTCCGCCAAATCAACTCACAAGGCCTTTGGTCGGCCCGAGGCTATAGTAAAAGACACTTGCCCAAGGTGCCACGCAGTGGGACTGAACCCGGAACCATGTGATTGAGAAGTCAGCTTCTTACCGCACCGCAACGCCTAAATATTAACTAGCGATTTGCAGCCAGGGATTTAAAAGTCTATTGGATAGATTTGTTCAAATTGTGTCCCGCGCCAGATTTGTTCAAATTGGCCCCCGTGCACATGCTTTAGCGGAGGATGCCATGATGAATTTAACCGTTTGACTGCGTAAACCAAAAATATCCACACAAATCTTTTATCTTTCCGTGCGACATGCGGATTTACTGCATGTCTTTAGAAAAATGTCTTATTAAACTGCAATATTTATTTTGTGCGCAATTAGTGCCTGATGACAACGTCTGACAGGCCGGGAGTCATAATCAGTCCAGCTCAGTTATCTCAACAAGCACGGAAAGGCAAGTTACGCTAACGATTTCTCCGAGTAATTTTCCTATGGTTATTTTCCTCAAGTTATTTTGTTTAAAGTTATGTATTTATTGTTTCTTGGGCATATCAGTAATTTTTGCTAATCAATATGTATATAGATTTTTATAAAGACAGAATGTCAATACTTAGCGTAATAGCGTGAAATAATCAACATCGCCCAACTTGCTTTGTTTTCGATGATTTTTGGAAAACGCCAGCTCTGTTTTGGGAAGAAAATAAGAAAATTATGTCAGTAAAAGTGTTTTCCAAGAAAATACGATGTAACTAAATAAAGAAATTAATGAATAGCATTTCTGAGGGAATGCTCCAATTTTAATGGAAGTAGTCAACGAATTAATGAATGTCCAGTATGTACAAAGTTTCTTGATACTGTGAATGTTGTGGAACTATTCAATCAGAACCTGTTTATCAATGTATTTTTTGATGATTGATTTTTTGTTTTCTAATTTCAGTTTATCATCGCTATTTACTTTCCTTGTCAAACCGCAAACTTGAAATCTTAAGTTTGACTATAAAAGACAAACGGGGTTATAACTTGATCTAAGGTTTGCATATTAAATCAACTAATTTTTACCTTATTATCAGAGAGTTGCATGGTGACTGGCAGCTTATCGAAACTTTATGGGACGAAGGGTCTAACTTACGGCGGTTAAAAAAACTCGTTTTATCGTATATTGTTCACTTTTAGTAATCTATGCAATACATCTGTACAGCATGCATGCTCGAAGCTTACTAACTTCCTACACTTAGATCCATGGATCGTACTTACCTATTACTATATATATATATATATATATATATATATATATATATATATATATATATAAAGGGCATTATTACAGAAAATAATAACGCCACACAGTGGACTTCTCAAAATAACCACATTTAGTACCTAATGCGAGGAAAAACAACCGACAGAAGACGACCAACTTTCTTTTAAATAAACTTAACTGTGTATCGGCCGATTTCGCGATTACTAAAATGAATCTAGATTTCGTTCATCAGCACAGTATTGTCCCAAAAATATATATAAATAAACAGAATTCTCACCTCACCAAAAACGAACACACTACGTATCCCACAGAGTAAAGGGAATGAAGTTTATCTGTATATATCTTCATCAAAGAAGCGGGAATACTTTCGGGTTGCTTCTGGGTACCCATGTGGAGACAGGAATAAAAATTCAACATTGAATATATTCCGTGTATATATTTGATAAATAAATTAAAAAAGGGATAAAACTCTTTTACAAGAATTTTATCAAGAAGCCAGTGTGTAAAAACATTCATAAGGGAAATTTCTATTCCCAAGAATATAATTATTCGTTTATATTTATATAAAGGGCATTATTACAGAAAATAATAACGCCACACAGTGGACTTCTCAAAATAACCACATTTAGTACCTAATGCGAGGAAAAACAATCAACAGAAGACGACCAACTTTCTTTTAAATAAACTTAACTGTGTATCGGCCGATTTCCCTTATGAATTTTTTTACACACTGGCTTCTTGATAAAATTCTTGTAAAAGAGTTTTATCCCTTTTTGAATTTATTTATCATATATATATATATGTATATATATATATATATATATATGTATATATATATATATATATATATATATATATATGCGTGTGTTTATGTATGTGTGCGTTTGTTTGTACGTACGTACGTATGTATGTGTATGTGTGTATATATATATACACATACATACATATATATGTGTGTGTGTGTGTGTCTGTGTGTGTGTGTGCGTGCGTGTGTATATCTATATGTACATATCTTTCGTGTTTGCATCCAAAAGGGAGATGAATACCATCCCTCCATGTCAACGGCTAGAAAATTCAGGAAGATATTAGGATATTTTCCTTATCATGAAACTAATTGTAACCGTAAAACACAAAATAAAGAAATTTTATCCACTCATTCTCATTGTTCGACATTTACATATATATATATATGTAACATTTAGACAGGCGGGTAGGATATTTATATAGTCACAGATATATAGTCCTTCTATTTTATTAATCTATTTTACCAACAATCATTCTTTACTTCGATGATCCTACCGTAAACTGGAATTTTCATTAATATACAACAATAAAATACACTCTCTACAATTGGGTTTAATATGCATTTTCCATTTTACTCAATGACCCCCCTCCTTCCCCTCCCCCATCATACTCATTTTTCACACTCTTTCTCTCACTGTTTACTACTTCTTTCTTTCTTTCTTTCTTTTTACTCACCCTCCTTTTTTAAATAGTTGTAGCTGTAACAATAATAATAATAATAATAACAACAATAATAATAATACTCATGATGATGATGATGATGATGGTGTTAATAATGAAATTAGTAGTAATAATAATAACAATAACAATAATAATAATAATAATAATAATAATAATAATAATTTCAGATTCCATGGAATTAATTTTGGGTAGGCTAATGTCTGAATTTGCTCACAAACACATTAACATCACTCTCATTTACATACGTTTATGTATGTATGTATGTATACATATGTGTGTGTATGCGTTTATGTATATGTAAATATGAATATGTTTAAATAGATATATACGCGTGCGCACACACGCACACACATATATCCATTCCAACCCAGCAGTGTATTTTTCTACTGAGTTTAAGATGTCAAATACTTAGACATAAAAGTAATTTCTTTCACCCCCTCTCTCTCTCTTCCTCTCTCACTATTTCTCCCCCTCTCTCTCTCTTCCTCTCTCACTATTTCTCCCCCTCTCTCTCTCTTCCTCTCTCACTATTTCTCCCCCTCTCTCTCTCTTCCTCTCTCACTATTTCTCCCCCTCTCTCTCTCTCTCTCTCTCTTTCTCTCCCTCTTTCCACATCCCCCCTCTCTCTCTCTCGCTTATCGCTAATATTTCTCTTGAACTTAATATTTCAAATGTAGCTTTTATCCTTAAAAATATTGGAAAATTATGTCCTCAGGGAATTTCTAATTGTGAAATAAGAGAAACAAACAAATTAATAAATAAACACAAAAGCTAAATTAAAATAAAATAATATAAATTAGAACAGATGTGATATTTTGTCAATGATATTTTTAGTGGAATAACATAGAAGTGAAAATAGTTGCATATTTTACTATAGCGGATCACATCGGAGGAAATATTATATTACTAAGGGAGAAATTTTTTTCAATTTTTACTGGGTGATTAGTTGAGATTGGAAAATAAAATAAGGAACCAGAAAAGCACTCGGAGAGCGCAGACCTCCGCCAAGCAGCTCATTTTAAGATAGATACGCGAGTAAAATTACTAATAGAGAAACGAAAATAAACTGTGGAAACAGCAACACCACCATAGGTTACGTGGAAACGGTGAACGTGTTTTCAAGGGAGATAATAAAAGAACGTAACATTGTAATACTTCATGTAAAGTAAATATAACAAAAGAAAAATCCTTCAAGAATCCATAAAAATTCCCGGATCACTACCAACATTTCAACATCGGTTTCTTTTGTTATTACCAACTTTTTCTGCAAGTTTCATCAAATACCGTTCACAACTTTTTGAGTTATTTTGCATACAGACGGACAGACGGACAAACCAATGCCGATAAAAACATAAGCTCCTTCCTTGGTGGAGGTAATAAGGAATAAGAAGAACGAAAATTTATGATTGTCAAAGATTTTATTCATTTCTTAGTTCTTATGAATGTTATCGCTTTTATTTCCAAATGAAGGCAAGAAAAGAAAAGAAGAAATAGAATTAAATTATTATACTTTTTAGAAGTAGAACCAAAAGTGGGTGTGGTTAAGAAGCTTCGCTTCCAACCTCGCTTCAGACCCACTGTTTAGCACTTTGGTCAAACGTCGTCTGCAACTTGGGGCCGACCTAAGTTTTGTGAGTGAATTTCGTGGACGGAGGCTGTAGTGTGTGTGTGTGCATAATATGTACCTACATGTGTGGGCGCATAGATATAAATATACATTTTACTTATTTCAGCCATTACTCTGCGTCCATGCTGGGGGCACCGCTTTGAATCAACCCCAATTTTGTTTTAAAGCCTCATACTAATTTTTTCAGTCACTTCTGCCGAACCACTAGGTTGCAGGGATGTAAACACACCAATACCAGTTGTCAAGCGAAGGAGGGATGCAAACACAGAGAGACAGACACATACATATACACATAAAATATACGACGGGCTTCTTTCAGTTTCTGTCTGCCAAATCCACTCACAAGGATTTGGTTGACCGAAGCCATGGTAGAAGACACTTGCCCATTGTTCCACGCAGTGGTACTGAACCCGGAACCATGTAGTTGGGAACTAACTCCTTACCACACAGTCACGGAAGTACCTACTCTTTTACTCTTTTACTTGTTTCAGTCATTTGACTGCGGCCATGCTGAAGCACCGCCATTAGTCGAGCAAATCGACCCCAGGACTTATTCTTTGAAAGCCTAGTACGTATTCTATCGGTCTCTTTTACCGAACCGCTAAGTTACCGGGATATAAACACCCCAGCATCGGTTGTCAAGCGATGTTGGGGGACAAACACATACACACATATATATACATATACATATATACGACGGGCTTCTTTCAGTTTCCGTCTACCAAATCCACTCACGAGGCTTTGGTCGGCCCGAGGCTATAGTAAAGGACACTTGCCCAAGTTGCCACGCAGTGGGACTGAACCCGGAACCATGTGGTTGGTAAGCAAGCTACTTACCACACAGCCACTCCTGCGCCTATATATACCTGTATATAAAACGCACCTATGTGTGTTTGTGTGTTCCCTATCTTGACATCATTGAAATACTTTAAAGAAGCGGCATTATCATACAAGTGATCTTCGTCGTTTCCTGCCTTCCGTGACAAACTCGTCTAGCCATGGGGAATATTATTTCCCTAGGAAATAAAGGTAAGGATTGACAGCATGGAGGGCATCCAGCGATAGAAAATTTGCTGCAACAATACACCGTCTGTTCTATGCAAGCAGGGAGAAATAAGCGTGAAATTCTACCAGCACCACCAGCACCAGCACCAGCACCACCACCACCAATACCACCATCACCACCACCGCTACGTCTGCTGCTGCTGAACTCGTAATTGCTGTTTGTTTAAATGTAACTCCAATCTGGTGATGAGGACAAATTTTTCTGTTCTCTAATGAATTTGGGTATTTAATCATCATTGCTACTTATAATATATATTATTGTTACTCATTTTATACACATTAGTCTCCATATTAGTCAAGTGCACCCAGGAGAATAAAAATTCTCAAAGCTCTCAAGAGATGGATTCTGGGCCATAAAGCATGAAACGTAATACTTTACACCTGAAATGTAATTCCTGGTTATTAAGTTGCGTCTGTTTTTCCCTTTTCTTTGGTTAATTCCAGATGTACACGATACTACACTTCTTCAAAACTTCTATATATTTCTGCTTAGTTTTATATACTTCTACATACAGGAGCAGGAGGTGTTGTTTGGTAAAAAGTTTGCTTACCAATGGTGGAGGCGCGTGGCTTAGTGGTTAGGGTGTCAGCAACATGATCGTAAGATTGTGGTTTCGATTCCTGGACCGGGCGACGCATTGTGTTCTTGAACAAAACACTTCATTTCACGTTGCTTCAAAACCATGGACGGGGGACCATTCGGCTGGTCTGTCGATGAAGAGCGTGGCTATCCGCGTGAACTGATGCGAATTGCAGGACTCAGTGGACATCGACACCTCGAACGCACATTACGACCCCGGGATCCCATCGTCTCGGGGCTCCGTCCGGTCGAGAGGAGACTTAAGGCGGCGAGCTGGCAGAAACGTTAGCGCGCCGGGCGAAATGCTTAGCGGTATTTCGTCTGCCGTTACATTCAGAGTTCAAATTCCGCCGAGGTCGACTTTGCCTTTCATCATTTCGGAGTCAATAAATTACGTATCAGTTACGCACTGGGTCGATGTCACAATCATGAGGTAGTGAGTTCGATTCACGGATTGGGCGGTGTGTTGTGTTCTTGAGCAAGGCACTTTATTTCACGTTGTTCCAGTTCACTCAGCTGTAGGAATGAGTTGCGACGTCACTGGTGCCAAGCTGTATCAGGCTTTGCCTATCCCTTGGATAACATCGGTGGCATGGAGAGGTGAGGCTGGTATGCATGGGTGACTGCTGGTCTTCCATAAACAACCTTGCCTGGACTCGTGTCTTGGAGGGTAACTTTCTAGGTGCAATCTCATGGTCACTCATGACCGAAGGGGGTCTTTACCTTCACCTTTACCTGTATATATATACACATACATATACATGTGTGTGTGTGTGTGTGTGTGTGTGTATACCTGCTGCAGATTATTACGGAAGAACTTACCTGCCGTAATTAAATCTCTATTTATTCAATGTATTAGAATACGGTTCTACCAGGTGAGACCGAAAATATCTTCCTGTTTTACTTCGGTCATTCTGTAGGGTACCGTCTTGGAACACAACATAACTTGGTCATTTCATATCCAGCGGTGTTCATTTCTCTTTCGATCTGCTGGACACAATCAAATTCTTCCAATGAAAGAATGAAAAGTGTGTGTGTGTAAGAAAGAGAGAGAAACAAAGGGAGGGTGTAGAATAACCAATCCCAGTATTGATACTTTATCTACTGATCACGTAAGAAGAAAAGACAAAGTCAAACATAATGCGATTTGAACTCAGAGCAGAGATAGCCGTAACGAATACTGCAAATCATTTTAAGCGTTGCTCTAATAAATCTACCAACTCACCTCCAAATACATCTAACATACTCGCAGAGCTGTGATACTTCGAGTTTGTTCTGCTGCTAATAATACGCTGTCCATATTTCTCTATACCTTGTCAGAACACTTTGAAAACACGAGTCACATTAACGTTACGTCTCTTTTATTTGCTGAGACTGTTAATTATCCTGTACATTATCAAGAGTATGTCATCTCCCAAAGTTAACAGATGCTTCGCTTATTTATGCAACGATTTCTGCATCAAGAGATTTATTTAATTACAAGATTGGCGAAGTTAATTACAAGATATATTACATGATATAATTACAACTGGATAAGTTAATTACGAGATATTTGAAGCTTGTCGATGTGTGATTGAGTGCATTGTACTTTAATTGTAACACAAATGCAATTTAGTATGGGACAATAGATTAAAATAAGCTTATGTATATGGCAGATTGTTGTTTTTTACTTGCAAGGACTGGCGACAGGGTCAATACCCACAGCCTTCGCAAGCCCTCTTAAAATGGCGGGGTTAATATCATTAATGTTTTTCTTGAACATTAAGTCAATAATTGCTGGTAAGATTTAAGTGAGGGAATTCCGAGGGGAGTAAGGTTCAGAGAAAGAAAGGACGGAGATGATGATTAAGGTGATGCCTAGAACGGGAGAGTAGTTGGATACAAGAAGGGTAATGAAAAGAGGGTAAACGAGTGAGACATCAGTGCCTGAGGGGAAGGGATGTGAGCCTATCCTACTCCGAAGGTCAAGGCCATGACAATAGTTGTGCAAAAGCTTAAAGACAGAACAACAAGCTGGTGAACCAAAGCCTGGAGTATATCTGTGATTGTGAATGATTTTATGCCAGTCAGTCACATGGCTTATTTCTAGATGCAGTCCAAGAAGTGATTCTGTGTAACAGAAGCAGCAGCAGCTCTATTCCATGGTGAGAACGTTACTCTATTGTGGGCCTCAGTTAAACTTTGTAGATTTGCGTAAATAAAGAAATAAACAATAACACACTTACATATACATACTTATGTACACATACAAGGAACAGAATGAGAGAGAAAAGGCGCCAGTATTACAGTGAAGATATTATCCTATGCATACTGTCAAAAACGGATGATCATTCATTATAATGAAAATTAATAATCAAATATATAAAATAACTGGCCCTCCGTCTGTTACAACGACATATGTTCCAGTTGATCCGATCAACAGAACAGCCAGCACGTGAAATTCACTCAGCACTCCATAGACACGCGCGCTCTTAACATAGTTCCCAGGGAGAATTAGCGTGACAGAAAATGTGACAAAGCTGCCCCTTTGATGCACAGGTACTGTTCATTTTTGCCAGCTGAGTGGACTGGAGGAACAAAGAATAAAGTGTGTTGCTCAAAGACACAATGCGCCGCTGGGATTCGAACTCACGACCGTGAACCGAATAACCTTAACACTAAGCCACGCACATTCACCAAGTATATATATATAAGTAAACACATATGAAACAAACATTTATAAATGAATAAGATAAAAGCACATAAACAAATAAAACAACAGAAAAATACAATATTAAGAGATTCAAATTATTGCATGTATTTTGCAATCAAAGTTATTGTTCTAATTCCTGAGCAGTGCCTCAAAGTATAAGTTCAAGAATGGTCTTAGAAAACAGTTGGAAGGTGTTCATTTAAGTGAGTCCAGACGTAATATATTATTTGTGAGCGAGTCTGTTATTTCGATAGAAGTGTAGGTTCCATAAATACTATTAGTAGAGGTAACCGAAGAACACGGAATTTTCAGCAGTTTTCATATAAGTGAAGTGGAGTCAATGTGTCGAGTAGACAAGCTAATGTGTCATTCAGGTAAATCATTAAGTTTATATGCTTGTATATACTAGACCAGTGCTTCTCAACCGGGGTCCATATAGCCCCTGAGGGTCCATATAAGATTTTTTGGAGATGAGGTCTACGCAGCAAAATAGTAAATTGGGTATCTACAATGATATTCTAAGGGCTCCTGAAAATTTTTATTTTAAATATATGTATTGGTATGTATTGCAAAAAAACAGCTAGGTTTCTTTTTCTAGCAGTTTACGTAGTTCAACTTACACAAATTAATGAATGAAAAACAAAATAGGAATTTTGAAAGAAATTTCAAACATCGAATGGCTAAGGGGTCCACCAGAATACAATAGTAATCAAAGGGGTCCATGGATAAAAAAAAAATGGTTGAGAACCCCTGCACTAGATCTTTGAAAGGACAAATGTAAAAGACGTACGTATTCTCCAAAGAAGTAAGCAGGCAGTAAGAAATATAAAGCTGGGATGTTCTTGTGGTACTAATTTAGGAGACTAGGAACCTCATTTCAAACCTTGAGGATAGAGAGGAAGAAATCAGCGAAGCCCATAATAAAGACTTGCAGAATGGAGATATCGAGAAGAAATTTAGAAGGATAAGAAAAAAAGAAAAGAAATCTCGCTTTAATTAAGTAATATTTACCATTTTCCCTAAGGTAATGCAACGTTAAACTTAATATATGTTTATAATTTAGAATTAATTCGTTAGATTTGTTTTGCAAATTTACACTATTAGCTGATGAAATTTTGAGGGCTTCAAATAAACAGAATTTCAAGGATTTATCTAACGCCTTAGTAACGTTCATTTGAATCTACAATCATTAATGTTATATCAGATGTACTCAGATTTCAAGGTAGAAATATCCTGTTTCTCATGTAGAAAATCTTAAGCTTTCCTTAATAAAATAATGCTTATGAAGAGAAACTTTTAATTTGACTGGGTTAGGTGTATATCCTATAAAAAAAAGTTTTCTATTGGTTTTCCTTTTCTGTTTCTTTCTAATGTTTTTTCTATGGTTTCCTGCGCCTTTACTTAGCCAGTCTACTACATATAGAAGTAGATTTGAATCTATCAATGTATTTCGCTTGTAATAACTGAAGAGGATTAAATCTGCCTAACAATTTGTTATGCAACATCTTGAAACACGTATTAAAAGCATTCGAAATATAACACTTTCAGTAATTCGTTTTACGATTATTCCATTATATATATATATATATATATATATATATATATATATGACATAGCATGGCAGTCCACACATAACATATTCATATACATATCCTGATGGATTGAATAGAAAACCAGACACACTCTTCCACACTCACAATCATGCCTATACAAATTTACTGCAGTAAATTTAAATCCATCCATGTATCCAAAGAGACTAAACCGGGTCAGTCAGTAGTTTTATGATACTGAATAGATAAACTATCATTACTTCACTGGATCAATCTATCGCTAACCGATGACAGTTAATATTTACGAATGCATATATTTCTAATTAAAATGACCAATTAGCAGAATCATTGGAGTGTTGGATTTATTTCTTAGCTGTTTTCATTCTGGCTTTATGACTCTCAAGTTTAAATTCCACCGAAGTCAACTTTGACTTCCATCATTGCGAGGTCGTTAAATAGAGAACGAGTCCTGTACCGGGGCTGGTTCTTGTCTTTCTTGAGTTCAAATTCCGCCGAGGTTGATTTTGACTTTCATCCTTTCCGAGTCGATAAAATAAGTACCAGTTGAGCTCTGGAGTTGATGTAATCGCCTTGCCCCTCCCCGAAATTGCTGGCCTTGCATCAAAATTTGAAAGCAATATTAGTTTCATTATTTACATTATTTACATTTGACGGATATTTGTCCTCATCTTGTTTGTTGTTTACACAACGTTTCGGCTGTTACACTTTCCAGCCTTCATCAGGTGTCCTGGGGAAATTTCGAACCTGGGTTCTCATTCCTAGGGTATTTTTCAATGTTATTATTATTATTATTATTATTATTATACTATTATTATTATTATTATTATTATTATTATTATTTAGGTCATTGCCTGGAATCGAACTTGGAATCTTGGGGTTAGTAGCCCGCGCTCTTAACCACTACGCCATATGCCATATTAGTTTCGGCTGTCAAGGTACCGCGTTTGCAAAATCTTTAGAATGCCAGGTAAACTGCTTTGCGGCATTTCGTCTGTCTTTACGTTCTGAGTTCAAATTCCGCTGAGGTCGATTTTGACTTTCATCCTTTGGGAGTCGATAAAAAAAAAAAGTAGCAGTTGAGCACTGGAGTTGATGTAATCGACTTATCCCATCTCCTGAAATTGCTGGCATTGTGCCAAAATTTGAAACCAATACTAGCTTCTTCATTTTCTGTGTTCAAATCTCATCATCGTCAACTTTTCCTTTCATCCTTTCGGAGTTGATAAAATAAAGTACTAATTAGGTTTATGTAACCAGCTAGCCTCGTTCCTTCAAAACTGCAAGCTTTGTGCCTAAATTAAATGTTATTTCAAGGACACTGATTTTACAGGATCCTAAGTTGTAGGTTATTACTATTATATTAGCATGATTTCCAGACTTAGAAATTACAGCTGAATTTAGTTATTAAATATTCTCAATCAACATTAAATTAACATAAAAAAATGTCGAAATTCATTTGGCTGTATAAATTTCACTTGCACATGTAAGAAAGAAGAAAGATTGACCGACTGACGGACGGAAACATACACATTTACACATTCACGCGCATACACATACACGCTTGCATAAGGCTTTGTATGTTGGAACCTGCGGAATTAGTAAAAAAAGCTTCAAATAATGCATACATACAAATATACATCAGTGCCAACCATAATATACATACGTACATTCATGCACTCATCCATCTATCCATCCATCCATCCGTCCGTCCGTCCGTCCGTCCCTTCGTCCGGCCGCCTGTCTATCTATCTATCTATCTATCTATCTATCTATCTATCTATCTACATACATTGATACATATGTGTGTACACACACACACACACACACACACACAAACACACAGATATATTATGGAATGTAGCAAGAAAAATCAAAGAATAGGAAAGGTTTTTTTTCTATTTTGTTTAGCTTTCTATACATAATGTGAGGCCTACCCAACTCTCATTACTCTCTTTACTCTTTTACTTGTTTCAGTCATTTGACTGCGGCCATGCTGGAGCACCGCCACTTATTCGAGCAAATCGACCCCAGGACTTATTCTTTGGAAGCCTAGTACTTATTCTATCGGTCTTTTTTGTCGAACCGCTAAGTTACGGGGACGCAAACACACCAGCTTCGGTTGTCAAGCGATGTTGAGGGGACAAACACTGACACACAAACATATACGCACACATGCATATATATAGATATATACGACGGGCTTCTTTCAGTTTCCGTCTACCAAATCCACTCACAAGGCTTTGGTCGGCCCGAGGCTATAGTAGAAGACACTTGGCCAAGGTGCCACGCAGTGGAAATGAACTCGAATCATGTGGTTGGTAAGAAAGCTACTTACAGAATTTTACCAAATTAATCTTACACTAAAATATAAACCTTCACAGTCTTCCTCTGGATATACAAGAATACGCATGGAACTCTAAATACTGGCGATATGTGCGCGCGCGTGTATATATATATATATATATATATATATATATATATATATATATATATATATATATATATATATATATACACACACATATGTGTGTATGTGTGCCTGTATGTATATATATGTTTGTATGCATACATGTATATATATGCATTATACATATGTCTATGTATACATGTATATATGCATGTATATGTATACTCACTCACCCACACACAGACATATACACACGCACATACACACTTTTATGTCTGTTTGTATGAATGGGCTCAGTTTTACACTACCCTCGATAAATATGTAAAGCATGAATGAAGTTTTATCCCTTCTCCCTTACCATTCTTATCAAACCTGGGATACAACATTGGCACCATATGTATATCTAAAAGATTATCAGAATATGACAGTTAGTACTAGCAGAAAACAAGGGCAATACTCCTCCACCATTCCTTCTCTGTACTCTTCCCTTCTTCTTCTTCTTCTTCTTCTTCTTCTTCTTCTTCTTCTTCTTCTTCTTCTTCTTCTTCTTAACCGTTTTTTTTTCTGTTTCTCTTCATCGTCAAAGTCTGCTTCTTTCCATCTTCTTCCTCCACTTCATCTTGGTATTCTTCCTTCTGTTGTTGTTGTTGTTGTTGTTGTTGTTGTTGTTGTTGTTGTTGTTGTTGTTGTTGTTGTCATTGTTGTTGCTATTGTTGTTCATCTTTGTGTTCTTCCTCATCCTGCTCGTCTTTCTTCTACGCTTTATACCGCCGCCGATGCCTTTACCACCACCACCACCACCACCACTACTACTACTACTACTACTACTACTACTACTACTACTACTTGACAACAACACACTACTATTACGACGACGACAGCAACAACAACAGCTACTTCAGAAGTGCGGCTATCACATACATACACTACAGTTCATGTTGGATAATGATGAAATAGGGTGATGGATGTGGAGGCTGTGTTGGCTGTAGAATAAAAGTAAAAAGAAAAGGAAGCTGGTTTGACGAGGAAAAGAGGGGAAATATAGTTTTAAGAAAATTGAAAGAAAATAAGAAAAACAAAAAAAAACAAACTAACAGCGAAATGAGCAAACAAACACAAATAAATAAAGCAAATGAAATAAAATTTCTGGTATTTAATGGCATATGGTAAGAGATTAAAGTAGTGTTGCTGCTTTTGTGTGGGTGGGCTACAGTACCCCAGAACTATAAGCTGCTTGTTGACAATGGAGGTAATGTGCAGCTGTAAAGAGACACATTGGGTTGATGACAACATGGATGACACCGACGACGACAACAACAACAGCAGCAACAACAAGAACATCAACAACAACATCAGTAATAACAAGTACAGCAATGAGTACAGTAGTGGCAACAACAAAAGCAACAAGAATGAACTAGAGATAGTTAAGGTTTAAAGAGGAAGGAATAAAGAATTCTTATCACTTGTACACTACAATCCCCACCGATAACACCGCCATGGCCATCAATCTTACCACCACCACCTCAATCACCGCCACTGCCGCAGCGCCACCAACATCATCAGCACCATTACAATCGCTACTCCAACCAAAGTCTTTGGCTTGTTAGAAATAGTAGCTGCACTTTTTCGAATTATACTCAACCGTCTTAGAAAAAAGAAAGGACATATTGAGTTTGGTGATCCTACAAACAACCAATTTGAGGGGATGTTCGGGCTGGAATGTTCTTGATCATAGGTTTGCTCAACCAGAATTGACCTGGGGTTACACAGCGACAATAACTACTCTCATCATCACCACTATCACACTCACCAACCGTACTACTATTACTGATATCACCATCAACATTACCACCATCATCACCAACAACACCACTACCACCATCAATATGAAGAAGAACAACAACTGTATCATGAAATTCAATACCACTGCTAACATCAACAACAACAAGAACAGCAACACGATTACCACAAACCTGTTACAGCTACCACAAACTACATACCACCATTACCAAATACTATCAGCACTACCAGCGCCACTGTAATCATCAGACACCCGCACCACCACAACAACAGCCAATACTATCACTACCACTACCACCGTCACCGTCATCATCACCACTACCATGATTTGCAACATCACCCTCATCACCATAAATGCCACCATTAACACCAACACCACGGACAGCAACAGCAACACTAGCGATACAAAAACAAGAACAATACCATCGCCATTTCCACTAACAACAACAACAACAATACAAACATCATCATCATCATTATCCCTATCACCACCAGCACTACCAGCATCCACACCGCCACGCCCCATCCTGGAGTTCGGACATCAGTTGTAAGATTGAATTTCTCACAGTCAATTTAAACAATACTGACAAAAACTCTATTGTTACTTAGATCTTCCACCCTACTCTTCTTCTTCTTCTCCTTCTTCTTCTTTTTCTTCTTTTTCTTCTTCTTCTTTTTTTTTTTTCATTTCCAAACAACTTTACTCGAACGATTGTTGAGGAAGAAATAAGTGTTGACAAGACATTAGAAGGAGGAAGAACATAATAAAGAAAGAGAAAAAAGAAAAAAAAACCCCCAAAAAAACAACAACTAAAAAAATGCCCCAATAAACTAAGAGAAAAGAATTCAGCCATTCTTTTAGAGAAATAAATACATGCAGTTAAGATTTTTCACCAATTTTTTTTTATTTATTTTGGAAAATAAAAATAAAAAGACAATTTAAAGAAGAATAGACACAAGAACTATAACCGACTATGTAATTCAGATCCTAAAATAAATAAAATTAAAATAAAACGAAAAAAATACGAAAAAAAATATGGCTCATTCCTTCCTCCCCCGAAAATCAAAAAAAAAAAAATAAAGATACAACAGAAAAAACCCCAGAGTGGAATCATAAACTAAGAGTAAACATCTTAGAATGATGACCGAAATATTTAGTAGTAGTTTTAGTAGTAGTAGTAGTTGTGATGATTGTGGTGGTGGTGTTTATTTCATAGAAGGTGTCCAAAGGAAAAAAAAACAGAAGAAAGGAAATAAACTATTTAACAATTCCGTCTTGTAATCATTCTGGTTCTGAAGAAAGACAAAAGGAATCTGTTTTGCTCTTCTCTATACAAGGTTTCAATCTTCCTCCTTCCTTCCTTTCCTCCTTCCTTCCCTCCCTCCTTCCCTCTTTCTCTCTCACTGTCCCCCTCTTTCCTGTTGGTTGATAATTGGCTCCAGAAAAGACTAAAGAGAAGGAAACACAAAATGATGATGGTGAGGAGAAGGAAGAGGGGTAGAAAAGGATAAATGTTAGTTACAACAACAGCAACAACAACAACAGCAACAATAACAACAGCAGCAGCAGTAACAACAATAATGATAACAATGATTTCTTTCTACTATAGGTACAAGGCCTGAAATTTGGCGAAAGGGGATAGTCGATTACACTGACCCCAGTACTCAGCTGGTACTTAATTTATCGACCCCGAAAGGATGAAAGGCAAAGTCGATCTCGGCGAAATTCGAACAAGGAGCGTGATGACGAACGAAACACAACTAAGCTTTTCGCCCAGCGTCCTAACGACTCTGTCAGCTCGCCAAATGATGATAATAATAAAAATAATAATAATAATAATAATGATAATAATAATAAATGTTCTGATGCAATATTATGCAGTGGCTTCCGTTGCATCTGATCTTAACTGATTGAAAGTCTTAACATGTCTATACTTTGTCCTGGTGTAAAAGATAGAATATAACAAATATTCCGCGCAACACCATAGATTTGCTTGTCAGTTGTTTGATTTTAGTCAGTTGAGCTTGTCCCTTAGTGGCTGATGATACGTGCATCTAGCAGTGCTATTTTCTGTATATTAGTCCTGGTGTTTTTTCATGTATTTGTCAGTATGTTTTTTACTTATACCTAATGCATATGTTACTATAGGGAGTGTTTCTGCTTTTAGGCATACATCACAATTATATGTGCGCTATAGGTCTCGAGCAGGTGTAGTGAGGGAGCATCATAGTCATGCTTTGAGAGGAATTCTTTGGTGCTTGAATAATTCACCCCTGGAAACATAGGTGTTTCGTTCATCATCCTTAAGCAGCCCTTATTCAGAGACCTTTTGAGTGGGATGGGCTACTCGAACTGAAGAAAATTCTAACTGCAAGGTCATGTGCAGTTTACCTTGAGTTGAAGTCAACAGATCGCGCACATATAATTGTGATGTATGCCTAAAAGCAGAAACAATCCCTATAGTAACAGATGCATTAGGCATGATTAAAAAACATAAAGACAAATACATGAACAAAACACCAGGACTAACACACAGAAAATAGCACTGCTAGGCACCGCACATATCCTGCGTAAAGCACTTCCAATACAGTAAAAATGACAACACCAAACCACAACACAAACCCAGGGCATACAGACTTGCGCTCGGTAACGCAGTGATAGCATATAATAAAAATAAGACGACTGAATAATAATGATGGACTCTTTCGTCGAAGAAGACGTATGAGCATTCAGCCTTTGCCGAACGACCTGCACAAATGCAATTCCTACAAAAAATTCCTACAAAAAACACCCCACTTGTCCCTTGTATTAAATTGTCCCTATTTGTTTTATAAGAAATAATAATAATAATAATAATAATAATAATAATAATAATAATAATAATAATAATAATAATAATAATTATTATTATTATTATTATTATTATTATTATTATTATTATTATTGTTATTGTCGTTGTTGTTGTTGTTGTTGTTTTCTTTGCACAGCTTCTACCGCTGGAGATGTACAATGGTGTCAGCTGTTCACTACCAGTCAATCCAAGCCAAAGACATGTTTGTATGGTGTTTTTTACAATGCCTCAAAATTGTTTTATCGACGACTAGTTGATCCTTGGTACCCTGAGAACTCTTCCTACATCCTTTTCCTTCCCTTGTTAGTATTTCTTCCTGTGCCAGGAAAGTGTATGTCTTTGCCGCACATATTCCAATGAGCATCATCACCACCACCACCACCACCACTACTACTACTACTACTACTACTACTACTACTACTACTACTACTACTACTACTACTACTACTACTATTTTGATTATTATTCTCTATTCGTTATTGTATCCATTCTATGAATGAGAATCATGAAAAACAGACTTTAATTGCCAATGGTGTCTTTTGTTGCAGGATAATGATGTCATTGATGTGAATTTAGATCAGAACATTATAGTTTCCACAAAATACAAATATCCTGAAGAATTTCTCGATTTTTTCTTCTTCTTCAAATGTCTTTGAATGCTTTGAGCCAGACATGTTGAGACTGAGTCTATGATGTGTGTTTCGACTTCTTGTAGTAACATCGCAATAAACTTTTGGTTTTAGTACAATAATTTCAAAGCAAGAACAATAGGCGAACAGAAATGTAAAATGGAATCCGAAGAAAATTATTCTATATGTTGAATATGCTAGAAATTAAAACGAAAACTGATTGTTGGCAATTCTATTATTTGCTAATAGAAGGGCTGAATGGCACTATACGTTGTTATTGTGATGCAATGGTCACTGTTAAAGAACGCTAGTAATAATAGTGATCGTAGACTGTGTCAGAAATAGTGGCGTTTGTGTTGGAGCCAATATGTGTTCGTTACCGCTGTAGCTAAAACACAAAAGCTTTTGTTTTAGTATAATATATTTGTTGAATAATTAATTACTCGTTTTAATTAATTAATTACTGGATACAGTAGATTGAGTGATATGTATGCCTTTCTCTAGAAAAATGGTTCTCAACAGTTTTTTTTTTTACCTATGGCATCCTTTGATTACTATTTTATTCTGGTGGACCCCTCTCCCATAGTCATTCGATGTTTAAAAACTAGTTTTATATATATTTCTTTCAAAATTCCTATTTTGTTTTTTGCATGTTCATTTGTGTAGGTTTGCGATAGCCATTCTCTGAAAGAACATGTTTTAGTGGCTGGAAATATTTTGAATTATGTTAAACGTTTGAGATTAAAAAAATCCTAGCCATTTCTTTGCAATAAATACATCTAAAAGCAAAATTTATACAAGAACCCTTAATATAACGTTGAGAATCCACAATTTTCTATTTTGCTTGCATGTACCCACTAAAATCTTGTGGACCCCAGGGGCCATATAGACCTTAGTTGAAAACCACTGATCGAGGGTATTAATGGTGGCTAAAATGTTTGCAAAACAATAATAAATTCACGTATTAAATCACACTTTATCCTATGTACAGAAAACACCTTTACCAGAAACGTCCAGAAGAACGTAAACTTACGCCATGCGTGCGGTAAAATTAACAATAGTTTGATATATGTATTGAGTACTTTGTCTACCGATTGCATGAGGTCTAATTGTGTCGGAATTTAGGTTCCAACTCATTTACCCATGCGTACGGGAAAACCTAATTTTATCTGCCGAGGGCTTATATGCCCCATTATTAGATTACTTTCTTTAATAATTGCACAGTGATCGTTTATAACCTTTAAGCTTCTAAAATATCAATATGTTTGTGTGTGTGTGTGTGTGCTTTTGTCTTGTTTATGAAATTAAACTGCACCTTGTGGCGAGCCTCTAGCTCTGGAGTTCTGGTGTTGTGTGCAGCGTGGAGTCATCTTTTAATTACCATTACTACTAAGACGGCGAGCCGGCAGAATCATTAGCACGCCGGGCGAAATGCTTAGTGATATTTCACCTGCCGCTACGTTCTGAGTTCAAATTCCGCCAAGGTCGACTATGCCTTTCATCCCTTCGGGGTCGATAAATTAAGTACCAGTTACGTACTGGAGCTGATCTGATCGACTAGCCCCCTCCCTCGAAATTTCAGGCCTTGTGCTTATAATAGAAAGGAATTACCACTACTACCAGATCCGTTCTGATCCAGAACCATAGTTTCTGTCAGGGTTGCATCCATGGGTCAAATAGAGTTCACAAGGGTAAAAAAAGCTCCTGTTATTTTTGAGCTGTTCAAGGAGAAATATACTCTGTCATAAAACTTGCAGTAACCAAAATAGTAACCAGCCATTTTGAAATGTTTGTCGCTGGAATCTATAAGGGCGACCGAGAGAGTGGCAAAAAAAAAAAAAAAGTCGTACAAGCCTTTGTAATGTAAACACAATGACGTACAGATGTCTCACAATATGAGGTGGCTATCATCTGACAGCATGAAGCAATCATTATCGTCATCATTATCATCGTCATCATCATCATCATCATCATCGTCGTCGTCGTCATCATCATCATTCTTTATACACCACACGCCCCCAATCAGAATAGGAAAATAATAAAAGCAAATACGATACGGAAACATCACAAATGCAGACACAAGTTCCATTAATGACCAAATGTCCGGGGAAACGTGCGTTTTCTTATATCTATCTATCTATCTATCTATCTATCTATCTATCTATCTATCTATCTATCTATACATACATACATATGTACGTACGTACTTACGTACATACATAAACATATTATATATATATATATATATATATATGGGGGGGGGGTCTATGTGCATGTATGTGCGTGCGCACATGCACATGTGTGTATATGTGTATGTGCATATATTTCTGGATGTATATTTCTTCACATTATATGCTTATACACACATACGTACATATAAATGAAAGACAGGAAAAAGAATTAATGAGATTATTTGCAAGCACTACAATCGTTTTGACACATTCTCGCACCTGTAGTTCATAGGTGAGATTGTTGTGCAGTCAATTATCTCACATCTCAGGTGTAGAATGGGCCTCCTGAGGCAACTGTTTATATAAGTTACATCTGTGATGTAAGATAATTGACTCCCAGGTGCGAGAACGCGTCGAAACAATTGTAATGATATAAATAATAAAAATAAAATCCTCGTTAGTTCCATTTTCTGGCTTTGATCTATTTATATAAATTCTACAGTGATTGTAAAATTCCTGAAGTATATGCTGTAGCATGTGCCTGTCCACTGTATGATGACATCAGGTAGCCAATAACTGTGGAAAGCTTTGCACAGCATTTTACAAGATTTTTACCTGAATCATACTTAATACATACATACATACATATATACATGCATGCATGCTTACATACATACATACATACATACATACATGCATGAATGCATGCATGCATGCATCCATCCATCCATCCATCCATCCATCCATCCATCCATACATACATACATACATACATACATATAGGTATGAATGTGTGAATATATGAGTTTTATGTTCCTTTGTATTTGCAATAACGTATCAAAGTCAGTCTGTATCTTATCAACAGTCCTATTCTATAATCAACGGATAGCAAACAGAGCTCTCACAATCTACCCCCTCATAATTTCCCCCAAACTAGGTGTGATGCATATATGTACATTTAGAAACACTTGCATTTTTTTTCATTGGCTTCTGTGAGTCCTGAAGCTTTCTATGAGAAATATGATGAAACTGCTTTAGCATATTCTTTCCAGCAATCATGCAGATATTTTCTATACAAGGGTATAGAAAGAAAATGTGTTCGCTGGAATTAATATGAAGAAAACTGAAATGCTTCTTTCATGAAGTAAGGAACCAATAAGATCTCAAGGAGAAGAACTTCGTATAACAGGCTAAACTGGAAAGAAATGACTCTCTACAAGGCCTGAATGTTTTTGGAGGTGGGGTTCCGTCGAATACATCGACGCAATGCTCAATTGGTACTTATTTTTTCAAACCCGAAAGAATGATAGGTAAAGTCAGCCTCGGTGGAATTTGAATATAAAGACGGATAAAATGTCGCCACGTATTTTGTTCGACACGCTGATGATCTGCAACTGAACGATTTTGTAGCAATAATAATAATAATAATAATGGTTTGATATTTTGGCACAAGGCTAGTAAGCTCGGTTGAGGGAACAAGTCTATTATATCGAACCCAGTGCTCAACTGGTACTTATTTCATCGACCCCGAAATGATTGAAAGGCAAAGTCGACCTCAGTGGAGTTTGAACTCCAAACGCATAGGCAGACGAATTGCTGTGCGTCCAGTGTGCTAACAATTCTGTTATCTCACCGCCTTCAGTGACTGACGAGATAATGAGATTGTGAGAAAGGCACATTGGTGAAAGAAAGTATAGATATACCAAAGTCAGAGTGGACACGAATGAAATGCCTTTATTATCATAGGTTCTCCCAACCAGAACCGAGTTAGAGCTGAATAACAACAGCTTAAGCAAAAGGTTTTGCTTTCTACTGCCTACTTTTGTCGCCGAGTTGCAGATAATTTCCGACGGAGCTTCGTAATGTTTTAGGAAAAGATATAATGATGGCTTTAAATCTTGGCACAAAACCAGCAATTCCCGGGATGGAATAAGTCGATATATCGACCCCAATGTTCGACTGGCGCTTATTTAATCGACTCCGAAGGGACGAAAGACAGTCTACCTCAGTGGAACTTGAACTCAGAACGTACAGACGAGCGAAATGCTTGATCGACGTGCTAATGATTCTGCCAGCTCGCAGCTTTAAAGGAAATGCTATAATATCAGAGAAGGCGAATGGCTCAGTTGTTAGAGCTTTCGGGCTACAATCATGAAGTAGTGAGTTCGATTTCTGAAGCAGGCTGTGAGTTGTGTTCTTGAGCATGACACTTTATTTCACGTTGATCCAGTTCACTCAGCTGTAGATGTGAACTGCAACGTCACTGGTGCCAAGCTGCATCAGCCTTTGCCTTTCCCTTGGACAGCATCGGTGACATGGAGATGGGAGGCTGGTATGCATGGGTGACTGTTGGTCTTCCATAAGCAACCCTGTCCGGACTTGTGCCTCAGAGGGTAACTTTATAGGTGCTATCCCATGGTCATTCATAACCGAAAGGGCTCTTTACACTTTTTTTTATATTAAAAGGTTTCATTAATGTCAATTTATCTAGACTGACCAGCTATTTATCACCTGTCAATAATTACTTCTGATCACAAGAGCCCAAGACGAATTCCCTATGATGTTGCTTCACACCCTCAAATCATTCTCAAAGGTCATATCGGCTGCACTGACTGCACGCAAGGAGAAACAGGCTGGGTCGTCCCGGCTGTAGAGTATTTAATCATAGTTCTACCTAATCTGAGCTGACGTAGACTCAATAACAACAACAACAACAACATACTTAAGATCAAAAATTGTAACTAATTGACTCAATAACACCTGCATACTGCATAAATAAATAAATACTTTTTAAATATCTTTTTTATCATCACAAACTTTGTTATTATTATTATTATTATTATTATTATTATTATTATTATTATATGTTATTAAGACTAGACGTTAGGCAACTGTGATACATTAAATATGAAACGATAAGTTTATTTCAAGATAATTGTTATTAACTTTCACTTTTTAGTTTTTGTCTTTGCCAATCTAACGAGTTGAGAAGAGATATGACAAGAAATATATGTGTGTATGTGTGTGTGTGTGCGAGCGTACATGTATATATGTATAAAAAACTATATGTATATATATATATATATATATATATATATATATATATATATATATATATATATATATATATATATATATGCGCGTGCATGTGTATAATATATATATGTGTATGTGTATGTGTGTGTTAATTAATAAGTAGGAATAAATTACGAAATATGAACTAACAAAATACTGATTTCTGGTCAGAAGATTAACATAGTAATGTTTCTGAGGCATGAATTGGAGGAAAATGTGAAAATATTCCCAAAGATTAGTTCACTTCAGTCGCATATTAATGTTTGATACTTAGCTACAGGTGTGATGGCAATGCTTGAAATTGCGGTTAGTTTTGTAATTAATACTTCTTAAAAAAAAAAAAAAAGAAAATGCCTAGAGATTCTCTGCGAATAATCATTGCAAAAATATGACAAAGTGAAAGTGAATACTGAACAAAAAGATATATATTTAATAAATAAACAAATAAAAGAAACATGGAAGGCAAGATAAAGGAGGAAGAAAATAAAGAGAAAATTCTAAATGTTTTAAGTTTTCACATGAAATATGAATTACACGTAGAAAATAACAACTGAAAAAGCAGAACTAAAAACCTAATATTGTTCCGATAATTTCTTCGGGGAGAAAAGAAAAAGAGCAAAACAAAGCGAAAATTTCTTGAAACCTCAAAGAGATATAGTCATCTTTATTTT
>NC_142940.1:39943199-39953199 GCF_046866305.1 Octopus bimaculoides
ATATATATATATATGTATATATATATATATATATATATATATATATATATATATATATATATATATATATATATATATATATATATATATACATATATACATACATAAACTTACTTATCTGTCTGTATGTATATATATATATATATATATATATATATATATATATTTGTGTAAATGGTCCAGGTTTGTAGTCATTATGGCTACAATACGTAACTCGCTAAAAGTTACTATTCATCAATATTTATTTAACAACAGTCGTCTTCACACTAAAAGATCAATCTATGGAAATCAAAGTACCGAAGCCTGCAACTGAATAGTCAAAAATATTGAAAACAGCAATTATAATTATGTAAAAGTTCATAGAGTAAATGAATTATTTAACTTTGAAAATAACATATATTGCGTCTTTCTTTTGAATAATTTTCACTGTATAACAATATACTGTTTCTGTGAGTATGTCTTTAAGTTGTCTGTACACGGTATCAGTAGACCGCATGTCTGAAGTGTTGATAACGCTCATATGAGGATTTAAGTTTAAGAACAAGTTGATCTATTATTTACTGAAGAATAATGTTGGAGAAGAAATCAAAGTTTAGAATACACCAAGCTGACTTGCATAAAATTGCCAGGGTTGCTGTATCTATTATTTCTTGATTTTGTGCATGTGTGTGTTTATACCTATTTATTATTTTTTTTTATTCTTTCATTTTTTGTATTTAATTTAATTTAATTTTTTGTTAACGTATATAGTTATTTAATTCCGTTTGTTTATCTGTGTATTGTATTATATTTTGTTCATATTGTGATCAGTTTATGGGGATCTTATTCTGTCACATGCTGTGGTGTGTTGGGGGTGTGCGTTAGTGTTTCATTCCAGTTTCCTATTCAGGCTAGGTTTATCTTCTATTATGTGTGTAGCTTCTGTAATTTGGCTAAGTGTTGCGTCTGTTCTATGTGTGGACAAGATTTTAACTTCTATGTTGTTGAGTGAGCCCCCGTGTTCCTAATCGGCGTGCTGGCACAGAACCGATGAGTTCTTTTCTTCCTTAAGTTCCTTCCAATTTTCATTTACCCGCTCTCCTATGCTCCGTGCCGTTTCCCCTACGTACGTCGTTGTCTTGTTACTGCATCGTTCCTCTGTACATCTTATACTATTGACTACATTTCTGGCTTTACAGTTTGTTTGTGGGCTAAATCTACATACAGTACAATTCCTATCAGTACAGAGGGTTCTACTAAAAGAGTAGCTTCTACCGATTAGGGATTTGATAGTGTTGCCTGGCCTTTCAACAACCTTAATTCTTAGCTTAAGTTTGTCTAGAGCCCTTCTAAAGCGGTACGCCAGTTCGCCTCTAGGGGTGGTGTCGACGAACATGACACTCTGGTGTTTGTGGCTATCATACCATGAGTTGGCCTTCCCTATTTTCTTCTTAGTCCTTTCAATGGTGTTCCATGACTTGCTCCTATAGAGTGGGCAGGAAGTCATAGATAATCAGGGAAATATTAGGGTCAATCTAGGTTTCGCCATTTTTGGTCTGAAGAGCTATATCCAGCACCAATCTACGAAAACCAGAACGCTCTGCTGTAGAACCAGACACTCTTGCCTGTAAACACGGCATTTTAAGATCACAGTCCCTGGGAGACCCGCTTAATTTTTCCGGTAACAGTCAGTATTAGTTCAACCGTGACGATCTTGTAGGAAAATAAAACCACCGTTTTGGTTCATTTCTGCCTCATATACAATTCAGATATCCATTTTTCTTTGAAAAAGAAAAAAAGAAAAGAAGCGAAAAAAGAAAAAAAAAAAAGGAGGAAAAGTTTATTATGGATCTACAGGATCAAATTTGATGCATTGTTACGGGACAACGATGAAAAGATTCTGTGTTAGAACAGGATTCATGACTATAGGTGTGGCTGTATGGTAAAGAGTTTGCTTACCAACCACATGGTTCTGGGTTCAGTCCCACTGCGTTGCACCTTTGGCAAGCCTGTAGAATATATGTATATAAAAATATTGTGTGTACGAGCGTATAAATATATTGTGTGTGTGTCATTGTGTCATCTGTTCCCCTCCATTGCTTTACAACCGGCGTTGGTGTGTTTATGTCCCTGTAACTTAGTGGTTCGACAAATGATATTTATAGAATAAGTACGAGGCTTACAAACAGTATTGATTCCTTCGACTAAAATTATTGAAGGCTCTGCCTCACCATGTCTTACGGTCTAATGACTGAAAGTGATAAAGATAAATAAAAGAATATACATGTATGTATGTATATATGTATGTATATATATGTATATATATATATATATATATATATATATATAATTTTTTAATATTTATATATGTATATCTATATCTATCTATCTCTATATATTTATATACATATATCGTGTGTGTATGTATACACACACATATATGTATATGTATATACGTTTGTGTGTCCCTGTGTCTGCATTTGTTTTTCAGCACCTAACAACCGGACACAATTCGGTCGACTAAAATTATTTAAGGCGGTATTCTGGTATGGCCGTTGTCTAGTGACTGAAAGAAATAAAGGAATATATATATATATATATATATATATATATATATATATATATATATATATATATATATATATATATATACGTGGACGCTCATTGACGTACACTCATATACAGAAATACATTAAACACACAGATGATTACACATAGGAGGCGTACACACATTTATGCAAACATTAACACACACACACACACACACACACACACACACACACACACACACACACACACACACACACGCGCGCGCGAGATTACATACAGATACAGACGTCAATATGAGCCATTTTGGCCACCATTTTCTCTCGCACAATTGTTTACCATGATCTTTTAAGTTAACAACTGAATTATTGACACTTGATGGTATTTATAATAACAATCGGTACCTCCGTACGCCATTACTACTGTGTCCACGTAACCACCTGTAACTAGGTTGCAAACAGTGCCTCTAATAATAATAATAATAATAATAATAATAATAATAATAATAATAATAATGATAATAACAATAATGGTGATGGCTAATGTGGAAGTGGTTGTGATGGTGGAGATGGGAAGAGGTAGATAATAATGGGTGTTAGTAGCATGTGGTGTATGGTCGTGGTGGTGACAATAGTGGTGTTGGTATGGCGGGGTGTTTTGTGGTGGTGGTCTTCTTTGTCATGGTAATGGTGGTGGTTGATTCTGTCTTGGTGATGGTGGAGCCGGGTAAGGGGGTGATAGTAATCTGTGTTAGTGGCAGTTTTAGCAGTGGTGGTGTTGGAATGGTGGTCGCGATCGGTCTTTTTATTTTTGTTGCTGGTGGTGTTGTTGGTGATGACAATGGTTGTCTTAGTGAGGTGGTGGTGGTTGTGGTGGTGGTGGTGGTAGTGGGTGCGATGATTGTTTTTTTTGTGAGAGTGGTAGTGGTGGTGGTGGTGGTAGTGGTTGAGTTTTGTCTGGTAGTAGTGAAACTCGGGAGGGGTGGATGGTAATGGGTGATAATAATGGGTGGTGGTGATTATAGTGGTGGTGGTGGTGGCGTGAATATTGTAGTGGTGAAGGTTCAGGGTAAGGCTGTCTTTTATCACTGATCTTGTTTCAGCTATTAGGCTTCGGCCATGCTGGAGCACCATCTTGAAATACTTTTAGTAGACCCTTATACTTATTAATTTTTTTAAAGCCAGGTACCTAATTTATCGTTCTCTTTTGCTGAACCACTAAGCTACGGGGACGTAAACTCACCAACACCGGTTGTCAAGCGGTGGTGGGTACAAACACAGACACAAAGACACACACATACATACGCACACAAATACACACACACACACTCGACTGGCTTCATTCAGTTTCCTACTACCGAATCCACTCACAAGGCTTTGGTCGGCCCGAGGCTATAGTACCCAAGATGCCACGCAGAGGGACTGAACCCTGAACCATGTGTTCCGATTTTGGACTGAACCCTGTACCATGTGTTCCCATTTTGGTTGTGTCCTTCACCAAGATGGTCAGGTGTGATTTGAGGAAAAGATCGCTGCTACTTCAAACAAATCGAAGGCCCACGAAGTGGTTCCCATTCTGGCTACGAATGACAATGGAAGGTTTTATTAGTCGACAGAAGAAGAGTTGGTTTGTGTAGTAGTCACAATATTGTGGTAGTTGAAGAGTGACTTTTGGTGTAAGTGATAGTAGTAGTAGTAGTAGTAGTAGTAGTAGTAGAGGTTTGGGGTAATGGGTTGTTGGTGGTTGTAGTAGTATTGGCGAAGATAGTGGTTGTGATTTAGTTAGCGATACTAGTGGAGCTTGTCCTGAAGGTGGTAGTAGTCTTGATGTTGTTGTTGTTGGTTTTGGTTGTGATGGTATGTTGGCGATACTAGTCAAGGTGGTGGCGGTGGCGGCAGTGGTTGTGATGGAGATAATGGTAATGATGCTAATGTTGAACTTGATGGTGGTGGTAGTAATATTGTTGCTGGTGCCCGTCTTGAACGTGTTGTTGCTAATGGTGGCTGTGGTGATGTTGTTAGTGGTGGGGCTAGTTTTGGCGGTGGCTGTAGTGGTGTAGTTAGTGATGGTGATGGTGTTGGTGGTTCTAGTCTCAGTGGTGGTTGTCTTGGCAACTGTCTTGATTGTGTTATTGCTGTCGTTGGTAGCGGTGATGGTGTCGGTTCTTGTCTTGCTGGCGGCGTTGGTGGTGTTGTTAGTGGTGATGATGGTTTTGCTGGTACTAATTTTCGTGGTGGTACTAGTTTTGGTGGTTGTGGTGTTGGTGGTGGTTGTGGAGTGGAGGCGCAATGGCCCAGTGGTTAGGGCAGCGAACTCGTGGTCATAGGATCACGGTTTCGATTCCCAGACGGGGCATTGTGGGTGTTTATTGAGCGAAAACACCTAAAGCTCCACGAGGCTCCGGTAGGGAATGGTGGCGAACCCTGCTGTACTCTTCCACCATAACTTTCTCTCACTCTTACTTCCTGTTTCTGTTGTGCCTGTAATTCAAAGGGTCAGCCTTGTCACACTGTGTCACACCGAATATCCCTGAGAACTACGTTAAGGGTACACGTGTCTGTGGAATGCTCAGCCACTTGCACGTTAATTTCACGAGCAGGCTGTTCCGTTGATCGGATCAACTGGAACCCTTGACGTCGTAAGCGACGGAGTACCAACAACAACGGTGGTTGTGGTATAGGTAGTGGTACTAATTTTAGCGATGGTAGTGGTGGTGGTGTTGGTGGCAGTACTAGTTTTGGAGGTGGTAGTACTAGTTTTCGCGATGGTGGTGATATTGTTAGTGGTGGTGGATTATATTCGTGGTTCTAGTCATGGGGCTGACGGTGGTGGGACTGGTGGTGGTACCTGTCTTGCTGGTGATGGCGGTGATGTCAATCTTATTACGGTGGTGGTGGTTTTACCGGTACTTGTGGTGGTGGTGGTGTTACCGGTACTACTCTTGCTAGAGTTGGTGGTGATGTTTATAAGTAGGGAGGTATTAATGTTTTAGCTGTTGTTATCACTGGTGGTGTTCGTGGTTGGGTTGGTGACGACGGCGGTGCCCATGTTCATAAGTTAATGTGTGATTATATGCATAGGTTAGTGATACGGTAGTTGAGTGGTGAGGCAATGGTGGTGGTGAGACTATTTACCAAACCTTATTGTACATTATAAATCTTCTAGATGCTTCAGTACCATTGTTTAACACCTTTTTTTTACTTTTGCTTTTCTTCGTTTTTTTTTCTCCTTTTTCCGTATGCTTTGCTTCGCTTTTTTTTGTCTTTTTTTCAGAAGAGCTTTTAACGAAAGTAAATAAGATAACACATATACACAGACACAGACACAAGACACACACACTCACACACACACACACACACACACACACACACACACACACATACACGCACATACACACACGACACATGTGTGTGTGTGTGTACGCGCGCATCTGAATATGTGTATGTATGTATACGTATATATAAATGTTTGTATGTATATATATATATATATATATATATATATATATATATATATATATATATATATATATATATATATGTATGTATATATGTATATATGTATGTATATATATATATATACGTATGTATATATGTATATATATATGTATATATGTATGTATATATATATATATGTATGTATATATGCATATATGTATGTATATATGTATGTATATATATATACACGCACATATATATGTTTATATGTGCATATACATTTGTACATATATATATATATATATATATATATATATATATATATATATACAAATGTATATATATAAATATATATAAATATATATATATATATATATATATATATATATGCATATATACGTTTATATATATAGACATATATATGAAAATGTTTGTATATATACGTGCTTACATACACGCAGACACCAACATGCTTGGCCTCAAATTCATAGACGAACATGCCCTACACACACATGCATGCCTATACATGTATACACATACTCGTATAAAACATACATGTATATCCGTATGGACACCTGTCAGCTAACAAGCGCCAGCAACACCTCCACCTCCAACAATAACAACAAGAACTTCACCCGCTCGCCCAAAACGTATACACAATTACATATACACACACGTGCCCACACTCACACACACATATACACACACATGCTCACTCACATACTCACACTTATTTGTGTATAAAGAAAAGGGGGTTTTCCTTTGTTAATTTACTTCTTTCCACCGCCTCAAATAGTACCCCTGCTACACACCATGTTGGTACCCCCAGACCTGTTTTTAAGACAATCTTTTTACGTTGGTTGTGATTTATAGAAAATGACCTGATATTTTTAGTACAAAATGCATCACTTTAAACTTGTTGGTGTTACAGGAAGGATAGAAAGGAGGAAGGGTTCGGAGCGGGTGGGGTGGGGACATAGAGGAACAGGTTTAGACTTAGCATATGTTTGCATATGGGTGTTTGTGTAAATGTGCTCTATGTGTACGAATATGTGTGTATATGTATGTGTGTGTGTGTGTGTGTGCTGGAGTAGGTGACAATAGCTCTACTTATCATGAGGAACGGGTGGAGACAGAGAAAGAAGGTTTAACAAGCTTATCATAGAATGCAAAGTAAGTTACAATAATAAGGATAATAATAATAATAATAATAATAATAATAATAATAATAATAATAATAATAATAATAATAATAATCATTGTAAATATATGAAAAAAAGAAAACTAATGATAAAGTCAGAAAAAAAAAAGCAAACTCAAAAAATACTTTTTCTGCTCTTTAAACAATCTGAAGAAAAGAAATGCGTTTAGCAAGAACAAGGTTTTAAATCACATATATATCTAACTGGATTACGATGTATATAAAACAACAACAACAACAGAAGCCACGACGGAACGATCCTTAATAACAATGGTGACAAGAACATTAACATATTTTAAAGGCCACAACAATGGCATCCAAAGCGTGCTTGTGTAGTTAAGGAATTTGCTTCGGTACTTGCGGTTTCAAACCCAGTGTGAGAAGTTGTAGTTAGTATTGTGCTTGACTGCTTAATCTAGGAGGAACGGCTATCGAGAAGCTAGTGAATTGTGGAAGTGGAGAGTGAAGAACTGGTGCCGAGAAAATGGGCTCTTCACACTCTTGGCGTTGTAAATTCTATCTATCTATCTATCTATCTATCTATCTATCTATCTATCTATCTATCTATCTATAGGGGTAGGAGTGGCTGTGTGGTAAGTAGCTTGCTTACGAACCACATGGTTCCGGGTTCAGTCCCACTGCGTGGCAACTTGGGCAAGTGTCTTCTACTAGAGCCTTGGGCCAACCAAAGCCTTGTGAGTGGATTTGGTAGACGGAAACTGAAAGAAGCCCGTTGTATATATATATATATATATATATATATATATATATATATATATATATATATATATATATGTGTGTGTGTGTGTGTGTGTGTGTGTGTGTATGTTTGTGTGTCTGTGTTTGTCCCCCCAACATCACTTGACAACCGATGCTGGTGTGTTTACGCCCCCGTAACTTAGCGGTTCAGCAAAAGAAACCAATAGAATAAGTACTAGGCTTACAAAGAATAAGTCCTGGGGTCGATTTTCTCCACTAAAGGCGGTGCTCCAGCATGGCCACAGTCAAATGACTGAAACAAGTAAAAGATATATATATATATATATATATATATATATATATATATATATATATATATATATATATATATTCTTTCTTTTATTCTTTTACTTGATTCAGTCATTTGACTGCGGCGGCCATGCTGGAGCACCACATGTACTCGAGCAGATCGACCCCAGGACTTATTCTTTGTAAGCCTGGTACTTATTCAATCAGTGTCTTTTGCCGAACCACTAAGTTATCGGGACGTAAACACACCAACATCTGTTGTCAAGTGATGTTGAGGGAGCGGGCAAACGCAAACACACAAACATATACACACACATTCTATCTCTCTCTCTCTCTCTCTCTCTCTCTATATATATATATATATATATATATATATATATATATATACGATGGGCTTCTTTCAGTTTCCGTTTACCAAATCTACACACAAGGCTTTGGTTGGCCCGAGGCTATAGTAGAAGGCACTTGCCCCAGGTGCCATGCAGTGGGACTGAATCCGGAACCATGTAGCTGGTGAGCAAACTGTGTGTGTGTGTGTGTGTGTGTGTAGTTTAAATTTCCAACATTTTGGTTGATGGGGTATATAATCCAAGCGGATACCAATATTCACTTCTACCGATTGATAATGTTGGTTAGCATTCATGAACTTATGTGCCTTCAGTTGGATGGTTTAACTATTCTTCGTACATTCTCACGCCTGAAAATCCAGTTGTCTCTATAAAGACTGTATGCTTTTCGATGTAATATATATTAAAACAAGGTTAGAATAAAGTGAGCTGCGAAATCTGAAGTCGAACTTCGTATTCTACGACGTACGAAAACTCCTCAGAGATGTCTTCAATGTAAAGAATAAAAAGCTAAGTGAGGGTGGGTGCTAACGTACAGGAAGTAATATAAAAGCTAAGGCTACCGTCTGTCACTAACGACCCTGGATGAAGTTCCTAGTTGACCACTCTACTAGAAAAGTGGTATCTGTGACCCTGTATTCCGATAATCAAATGGCGGTCTCGACCACAAAAGTTACACTATCGGCCGCTTCCGGTACTGATTGAGCTGTAGGTTCTAATTCTCCAGTTTAGGACGTTCGACAGGATCCATAGTCAGGTAGTATTGCATGGAAAACAGATTGTTGTCCATGCAGCGTGTCTACTTTCCCCACGTCACTGATTGATTCAAAGAAACAGCACAACAGCAGATCGACGCAGGAACTGCTAGAATCAGACTTTAGACAACATCAAACTGCTTCAGTGACTCCGACTCCCAATGTTCCTGAGGGTTTACTCCCGAAGCCTTTCCCATGGCTGGGTTTGGCTGTAAGGCAGTGGCGGTTTGGAATTAAGACTTTTCTTTCTCTAAATGGTTTACCCCCAACCTCAGGCTAAGGAGCTCTCTCTACCTGGATGTGTAATATATCAGAAACAAGATGATAAATGTTTATAGAGATTACAGTCATAATGCAACGAAGCATTAGTTATAATAAAAATTGATTAAGGAGGCCAGCTACATGTGAATATCCTTGCTTTGCTACTTCAACTTGTTAATAGAGTCTTATGGCCATCCTCCTGGCATTCAGTAGAGTGCATTTTTAGACCGGGTGGTGCTCATCATTTTCTAGCTCTGTCCACAAGAGATTTTTTTGCAGTAAGAGAGTAAGAAAGTCAGAAAGTATAAATAAAAAGATTCGATACTGGTATTTTATTTACCGACCCGGAACAGAGGAAAGGTAAAATTGACCTCGGTGGGATTTGAACTCAAAGCGTAGAGAAGAGGAACAACTAATGCAAAGCAATCTAAATCAAAGCAAACTAACGACACTGCTAATTTGACG